>NW_019154111.1:3073448-3315426 GCF_002288905.1 Enhydra lutris kenyoni
GCTGTACAAAATTTCCAGCGTTGTAAAAATTTCAGAGCCGCGATGGAGCTGGACGTGGGGCTGCTCAGCAGGCTGCCTTGGCCAGGGGGAAGAGTTCCTGTCAACCTGAGGTAGTTATTACTCTAGTCCTTTCAAATGAACTCCTCAACCTCTTCTAGGATTAGGTTTCTGGGTATCACAGGAGGGTCCTTCTGACTGGCAGGAAGAGGCTGTACAAAATTTCCAGCGTTGTAAAAATTTCAGAGCCGCGATGGAGCTGGACGTGGGGCTGCTCAGCAGGCTGCCTTGGCCAGGGGGAAGAGTTCCTGTCAACCTGAGGTAGTTATTACTCTAGTCCTTTCAAATGAACTCCTCAACCTCTTCTAGGATTAGGTTTCTGGGTATCACAGGAGGGTCCTTCTGACTGGCAGGAAGAGGCTTAGGCAGGGAGCATAAGAGCTCAGGAGGAAGAAACGATGATGAATCGTCTTCCTTGTGGCTCGGAAGAAATTAGCACGAATCAATTAAAGTGACAGGACTATTTTCCACCTTGAGAAAAGCAGCTCCACACTTAGTGGGTTCAGTTACACCCACCGCAAACCAGGCGGTCACATGAGTGACACACTTTTGCAAGCGGGAAGGCAGGCTAATCATTTACGGCAGACACATGTCTCCCTTCGGAGCCTGACTGTTTGGGGGACACGATGGAGGCAAGTCAAGGTGCATTGGGAGCACCTTACGATGAGCCTGGGGTGGGACTAGGTCTGGAGGAACCAGAGACACACCTGAGCTGCTCCCTGCTGCTCCCTGGGAACCCTTAGGTCACCTGACAGACACGCAAGCTGAAACAGTAATTTCCGAGTAAGGACCGCAGGAGCGCAGGCAGAGAGATCTTACATAAGCCATCGAGATGTGCTCAAATGCCGAAATGGACACAATCTGACAACATTGAAACCACACACCCCAAAGAGGAAGGCTAAAAGGGGCTGTTGCCTGGCAACTTCGGCGAGTAAGTACAGGTGAGTGGAAGGGTTGCTTAGAAGGCGGGTGGGCTGAGGGTGAAGAAGGGGCGACCAGCGGGGTGACCGTGCGGGAGGGGAGACGACAGCGTGAGTTTCAGGTTGTGCGACAGAAGAACAGAGCAGGCGTGGGTGGATGCGAGGCCCAGAAATGGAACAGCTGTGGGTGAGCCATGTGGTGACAGGAGACAAGTGTCAGGCCACGGGGAACGGTGGCAGGAGGCGGTGGGCGGGCAGAGGGAGTCCACACCACTGGGTGGCAGAAATGGGTGAATGCGTGAACGCCTCACGCTTCTTCTTTATTAAAAAGGGGTCTGCTTCAAAGGAGCGTCTCCTCCCTAAAAACTCCTCAAGGTCCTGGTCAACAGTGGAATAAGGGAAGATGGCCAGGAGGAGGGATACATCTGTCCCCAAATCCATTTTAGGCCGGGACAAATGCTGTCCTGTAATTTACTTCTGACCTATTTAGATTAAACAGAAAGAAAGTCTGCAGCCCTAGGAACTCAGAAGCAGGAGGAGAATTTCTGCCCCTGACTAGAAATTAAGAGGACCATTATAAGGAGCTAAAGGGATTCTGCACTATCTTCTTCTGACGGCTCTTCCTCTGCAGACAATGCACTAGGTACTTGCAACATGGAGTTACCATGAAAATACAGGACGCCACATGTGAGGTGTTTAGCCTACTGTCTGACACGCTGTAAATGCTCAATGAACAAAGTAAATATTATGTAGGGTTCCATGCACTCTAATATTCTGAGGTTCTATGAAATCATGTCAAAACTAGTTTTATCTTCCTCCAAAGTAGGAGGACTGTGAATGCCCCGAAATTGCATGCAAAGTGGAGACTGTAGGAGACTCGCCTGCCTCACTCACGATGTTCTCCCTATTTCTGGGAATGGCCTCATGCTACACAAAATGGATCTTAATGAGCACGCCACCCTTCTGGTATAGCTGACTGGACTCAAGCTAGGACAATGAACTTCTTTCACTTGCAGATTTCTGAAGTTTGGAGGCTGATGTGGACATGGGGGCTTCTTGGAGCTGAGTCAGAAAGAAGAGCCCCCCCCCCAAACTCCAGCTGCTGAACCCCTGGGGCTGCTCTGGTTCCTGCCCTGCTCTCATCTACATTGCTTACCTCTTACTCTATTCCGTGAGCTACCCCAGCATCGTTCTTTTTTTGTTTACATTGGCTGCAGTTGATTTCCACTGCTTACCAACGATGCGCACATGTACGTACATCCATGATCGCATTACTTAGAAAGAAGATCCACAGTTTTCATAAGAGTTACAGGGTCTTCTTGACTTTACTCTGCATGACTAAAACCCAAGATACAAGACGCTCATGAAGGCAGGTAATAGCTCAACAGAGAGCAGAAGTAGCATGCCATTTGACTCACTGAAAAGCAAAGTTCCCAAGAGTGAATTTTAATGCTTTTGACTTCTCCCATACTTTAGAGTCCAGGGAACAGTGCTGATATTTCTGCCAAGTCCCCAAACAACCCTCTGCACTAGAATGCCACCAATAAGTAATATGATTTTTAAGTCACAAGTGTGACTTAAGGAGAAGAAAGAGCTGAAGGAGGAAACAGAAAAGACTAATTATATCCGCAACAATTCAAAGCCTAGAAGATGGAAGCAAAATTTCAAAACCCCCTAAGTCTTCTAGAGACCATCTGCCCATGGGACCCCTGGGTTTCCGGGTTCTGTGATTGCAATGAATGCATGCAGAAAAGTAGAAGACTACAGTGCCAAGTTCAAAGACCCAAGGAAAATCCTATCATTGTTATGTAATGAGTTTAAAAAGAGGCCCTAGAAGATAGAGTCTGGTGATCTCTTTGCAGCTCAACAAAGCCTAGGTGAGGCCTAATTATGTATATAGAACTCAAGGGATCTGGTTCAACTTTAAGGGCTGGTCTTGCAACATGTTTTTCTATTTCAGTAATGGACACATTGCGTGAGCTCAAGATGTAGCATAATTAAGGACCCCAAAACATCAGGTACAGAGGCATGAGAATTATTTAGAAAATGTGAAAAGCTGGGAAAGGATTCTCTTCTTGGTGGGAAAAAAAAACAAACAAACGAGGGGACCTTTTCAAAAATTCATATAAATTTAAGTTAGATGGTCACTTGCAGTCAAGAATGTGTTGGGTTTAATTTTGAATTCAGGGATTCATAACAAACTTAGAAGGAAGGTTTATCTGGGAACAAAGGAGTGTGGAAAGGGTGATGTAAGAATACCAGTGTTCTCTGTCAGGGTAAGAAGACTAATTATGTACAATGGCGTCCCACACCAGAAAAGACTATCAAAAAGTAGATGATCAGTGAAATCTGGAGTAGAACTTGACCTACAGAAAGTGGTGAGAACACATTTCAAAACATATAAATATACAACTCAGAAGAAAATAACTCTATTAAACCTATATAAACCTAAATAAACCTATAAAACCCTATTAAAAATGGGCAAAGGACCTAAAAGACACATTTCCAAAGAAGACACATGGCCAACAGATATATGAAAAGGTGCTCGACATCACCAATCATCAGGGAAATGCAAATCAAAACCACAAGGAGATATCACCTTATACGTATTAGAATGGCTATTATCAAAAAGACAAGAGAGAATTGCTGGTGAGGACGTGGAGGTAAGGGAACCCTCATGCAGTGGTGGTGGGAATGCAAACTGTAGGGCTACTATGGAAGGCAATATGGCAGATCCTCAAGAACTTAAAAACAGAACCACCACATGATGGATCAATTCCACTTCTGGGTATATATTCAAAAGAGACAAAATCATTATCTCAAAGAGATACCTGTACTCCCAGGCTCACTGCAACATTATTCACAACAGCCAAGACATGGAAACAACCGAAGTGTTCATCAATGGATACATGGATAAAGAAAACGTAGTGCATGTATACAATGGAACATCATTCAGTTTTAGAGAAGGAAATCCTCTCATGTCTGATGACATGGATGAAACTGGAGGATGAAATAAGTGAAATAAGCCAGACAAAGAAAGACAAATACTGCATGGTATTCCTTATATGTGGAGTCTAAATAAATAAGTAAAGTTGAACTCATAGAAATGGAGTAGAAAACTGGTTTGCCAGGGGCTGGGGCTGGGGCTGGGGAAATAGGGAGAGGTCAGTAAAAGGGTACAAACTTCCAGTTATAAGATGAATAAAGTCTGAAGATCTAACAGAACATGGTGACTACAGTTAACAATACTATAGTGTACAACTGAAATCTGCTAAGAGATTAGAACTTAAATATTCTCTCTCTCTCCCACACACATACACACACAGGGAATTATGGGAGGTGATTGATGTGTTGATTAATTCAATGGGAGCAATCCCTTCACAATGTGTATAAAAAGCATCAT
This sequence comes from Enhydra lutris kenyoni, assembly GCF_002288905.1. Taxonomy (NCBI): domain Eukaryota; kingdom Metazoa; phylum Chordata; class Mammalia; order Carnivora; family Mustelidae; genus Enhydra; species Enhydra lutris. The sequence goes on from NW_019154111.1 coordinate 3,077,829, forward strand.
GTTGTATATTTTAAATGTCTTACAATCTTATTAATCAATGATATCTCAGTACAGCTGGGGTGATGACGAAAAAATATAGGAAGCTGAGTAACTCTGGCAGTGAATAGTCTCCTCCATGTGTTAAAAACAAAAGCACTTCTAAGAGCAATGGTTCAACACCAGGTAACCTCAAACCAAGTGGAGACATCAGTGGCAGCTAAGGAATTAAGGTCGTGCATGGGCACCGCTTGGGACAGAGAGATGGGTTTGTTCTCCAGGTTCCCAAAGGAAGTGGGGTGGGAGGACATGGCAGGGAAAGGTACCAGGAAGGAGGTAAGGGAGCTTCTATGCATTCACACTGGCAGGTGTTACTATGATTTCTGCATCTGCTCAAGAGACTCTAGAGACACAGAAGAGCTCACTACTTTTCTGAGGCACAACTTTGAATTGGGGGTGTCACGGGGCTTGTTTGTAGGACTGAATCACTGAGCCAGGGAGAAAAGTGAGTCTACTACCTGGCCTACCCAACTCAATGCATTAGTGCTGTTTTCTCTGCTGTCACACATGCATTAACACTCATAAAGTGATTATTCTTTTAAATTGCCTTTCTTGTGAAAAAAAATAGTCCATTAAAGAAAGCCAACTGCTAATGCTGATAATAGATGAGAAGAGGTCTCAGAAAACAGTATTTTTGTATAATAAAAAGCAGAATGCTAAATTTGGCAGATCAGACACGTGAAATAAACAAGTTTGCTTACCGGGACTAGGGAAATTAGAAAATATAATTTGAATGTTCCAGCCAGGGCAAAGGCTATAATTTACAGGGGAATTTTTAATGATTGCTAATATTCACAAATTGGTAGGTTCTCATACATCTTGGGGCCTAGCCCTTCAGAATCTCACTAGATTGTCAGCTCTAGGAGGCAGACTTTGGTACTTCATAGAATCCTGATTCTGAAAGCAGTGTCTGACATGAAGGAGGTTGGGAGAAAGGCAGCAGCCAAGAAATGTACAGCCTAGTGGTTCATAATGAGCAATTTGGATATTGATCGAAGTGCAATAGGAGAATTTGGACATTTTTACACAGGGGAAAAATAGGATATGATTTGTTTTAAACAGTCACTCTGGCTGCTACATAGAGAACACATGATAAGATAGGAAGAGCACTGGTAGAAGAAGGTAGACCAGATATCCCTACAGAGAAGGCTCCTGGAATAGACCAAGCAAGGGACCACTGTGGCCTAGATTTGGGGGCTGTCAGATGGTTCAAGATGCACTGGAGACCAGAGCCAACAGATGTACTCATGGACTGGGTGTGGCACTGAGGAAAGAGAAATCAAGCATCATTTGAGCAACATGGTGCCATTAACTGAGATAGGCAAGGCAGAGGAAGGAACTGGTTTGAAGGGGGAGAATCCAGTTCTGCTGGGGCACGCAAAGTTCGAGATTAGTATTAGACACTGTGTGGAGATGTCAACTAGACATCAATTGGATAGTAGAAGGTGTCTGATCCTGAAACTCTGAGAGGTAAATAGGACTGGAGATTTAAATTTGGGATGAATAAATCAGTGCCTGAGGCCTACTCTGAATTAAAAATGGAAAATGGTCTAGCCACAAGGGTATAAACACATTCAATTCCCCTCAGCTACAAAAAAACATATTATCCTCATGGGCAAAAAAAAGGGAATATGAATTATCATTGTCCTGAGACAGGAAAGTCCTTCCTACACTTGTCAAACTATTCTAATAACCCAAAACCTCAAAAAAGGGGTTAAGGTTTGTTTTTTTTTTTTTAACATTAGCTACTGAGGCCTCCATTTTCTTGATTCATTTATATATACTTGAGACTCACCAATAAGACAAGGTTGGGGGATATCTGGAAAGAAGGGAAATAGAAGCAGGTTTTTTAAATAACTTATAGACAGAAGTATTTGGCACTCAGGCAAGTCAAGGAAAAAATATGAAAAGTGAAAGTTGCTTCTTCTAAGGAAGGAAAAATTCCCACACAACACTTAGCTCTCTAACAAATCAAGTGTGGCACAAGAAAATCAAATGGAAATGATCTCCCCTACTACTACTACTAGGACTACTACTACTAAGAATGAGCCAACGTATTTACTCAGAATGGGAGGCTGACATTGTCCGGTACTGGCTTAAGGATGTAGAACAATTTAAGAAATCTGAGAAAGGCCACAAGAGAAAAGGCCACAGGAGAAGCCACTACTAATTAACTACAAAACCCAGACTGGGTGGGTGAAGGGAACGGAGCTGAATTACACCTAACAATCATCGTCATGTTGTCGCTGGCTCTGCTTGCCCCAAATGCTGGAATCTGGAACACTTCCATTCCCCTCACCTCACTGGCTGTAACATCGCTGGAGCGAAGTAAGCGTACAAAAGAAATATGCTGTGTCCACAGGTCAGACGTGGATTGTGCTAGACACGGGTGGAGAGACAGTGACGGGTCTGTCACTCAGGGCTCTGTAGCTACATATTAGCCTCCCTAATACCCATTAGAGGTCTGTTGGCTTCGAGATACAGATTGAAGTCCGAAATTTCCTAACAGAGAGGTAGGAGTTTCTTTCCTGAGAAGATACCCTGCCTCTAAAATGTCATGCTGGTAATATGCTGAGACTACTTCACCCACAACGTATGGTCAGCTGAAAAGATCTAACACCGCAAGGAGGATTACAATGTATGGGAATAATTTACCTTAAAGATGGGGATGATAGATTTTCTATTAATACTTGCTTGTAGAAAGGCACAGAAGCCTCCCCCAAACATACACATGCACAGAACAACAAAAACCACAGAGTTGGATCCTTACTGTTAGCAGGGAAGGGAACATGTAATTCTTTTTTTTTTAATTTAATCAAAATACTAGGACTGTACAGAGCCCAAAATTATCTTAGTAGTACATAACATTCTATTCAAGGGAGACACTTGGTAAAAGGTACATCCTGGTCAGAAAGGCAAAAATACTAATAACCTAAGAAAATTTTATACAAAACCCACCAGTTTAGATATTAGATATTTTCTAAAGTTGCAGGAAGGTTCCTACAATTGAATATCAGTAAGATGTGTCTCCTTTTCAGTTGCTTTATAAAGGTCTACACACACACACACACACACACACACACACACAGAATATGACTGAAAGATTCAGTTATTCCAAGTGTTTTGCTATCAATCTAAAACATTCAGATATTTTGTATGTTCAGATTTTTGTGTATAGCCAAGATATAGCAACATAATTGACCTTTTTGCTGCGCCTCCCCCATTAAACACTGCAGAACTACAATCCGTCCTACTTTACTGAGGTGATTAACACAAATGCATGAAGACTTTAATCAAGTAGCCCCCCCAAACATACATCTAGGCCTGAAAATTTTGTCACTGAACTACACATTTATAATATTCAACTAGATTTGTTTTCAAATTCACACTTATGCGGTAGAGCGCTCAGTAACTTCTTAGTCTACATCTAGAGTAGGAATAATAGATAGGCAGAATAGAAGAATAGATACTCTACATCTAGAGTAGGAAGAATAGAAGAATAGATGTGAAGTTCTATACATTTACACCCATTTCCAAATTCCCCGAATGTAAAAGAATTTTCTGGAAGAATTATAACACACCTGAACAATCTCCCAATTTGATAAAAATCTCCTAAGAACTTTCTCAGTGTTAGTCTGAACTGGAAAATTTTCTTTCTCATGGAACGACACCCGTGATCGGGAACCCACGCGGACCACTTTGAAAGCGGCGGGGACACAAATAGGAGAGGCCCTCATCTTGGATGCGTGGGGTCAGTCCCCGTCTGCAGCCACAAGGGATGGGATGTCCACCAGGGAGGAGGGCTCAGCTGGCTGGTATCTATTTTCTGCCACCCATTTTGCAGCAGCAATCAAGGATCCACAAATCAAAAGTACCTCCTGTAAGGAAAGACCACTTCTCTAACAAAACAAGTTAGGAGATGGGCACGAGGAAGGGCATGTGACATGACGTGACGTGACGTGATGTGGTACATGAGCCCAATGAAGCGCTGAACACGACATCTGAAACTAATGAGGTACTATTTGTCCGCTAACTGAATTTAAATTAAAACAAAACCAGAAGTTTTGCAAGTGAAGCACGGGAAGGAGGATGTCCAGGTTCGTCACAGCACTGTGTGGAGGAGCAGGGGCTCACCACAGGCCCCGGGGAGCCGTGACCCTGAGTGTCAGCTTTCCCTTACCGTCCTCTCACTTGGATACTAGCTCTACCAAAACCACGACCCTACTGTGTGCTCTTATCCAATGATGCTCTTTCAAAAGTGGAAAAAATAAGGGTCCCTCAGCTCAGCTAAAATTAACTAGTGCTCTGGGTATTTTGGGGTGAGGGCAGTACAGAGCTGCATTTTGTAAAAATTAAAAACCATATGGGCTGGACTCAATGACTCACTCCAGAGAATACAGTATGGGAAAGGAAAAATAGTATGGAAAGGGGAAAGTCAAAAACAGTAACTAGAAAAATAGTAGAGACCTTTCAGATCCTACCTTAACCAAGTGACCAAGATTAAATTAACCAGGGATAATCCGTGTTGCCTTCATGCACCCCGTCCTACAATGCAGCGAGAAGGGCACTTGACCTCTGTGGAATTCTTCCCTCAAGCCCACGACCCCTTTCTAATGATGAGAAACACAGCAGACAAACCCAGAATGAGCAACAGCCTACAAAATACGTGAGCCATATTCTTCAGATCTGTCAAGGTCACGAAAATAAGGAAAGACTGAGAATCGGGCTCAGACTCAAGAGACCACACAGACCTGATGATTAAATGCAATGTGGCATCACGCAGCAGGAAAGGGACATCAGGAGAAGAAGTGGAAAAAATCTGAATGAAGTCTGGGGCTTCGTTAATAGTAACGCACCAATGTTAATATCTTAGTTTTGACAAATGAACTATGATAATGTAAGGAGTTCACATTAGGGGAAATGAACGTAGGTTATACAAGAACTCTCTGTACTAACTTTGCAGCTTTTCTCTAGACCTAAAACAAAAAGGCTGTTTAAAAAGATGTCTGCACTCCAAAAGACTCAACAGATCTTAATACAAAATGAAATCTTAATTCCTTCTTGGTAATGTTTTCTAAATGGTGATTTCCTAAAATAACAGAAACAGCCCCCATGCATTATAGAAAATTATAGAATATACACAAGTAAGAACTAAAAACCTAAATGTCACATTTCAACCAGCTAGAAATCAACTGCTACTACCTTAGCACGTAGTCTCTTTCTGGCTCTCCCTCGCATATTTATACACATGTATATTTATCAATATGAGATCTTATGGTACAGAAACCATCTGGTAGCTTTTTTAGTCAATGATTTCTTTGCCTCTATTTCAGTAAATTTCATATCATCTAATACATTCACCACAGTCAACTTTTCCCCCAAATGCCATTATAGCTTCTTTGTTCAAATCAGTATCTAGTCCAGCATGATGGCATCTGATTATAGGATCATTTAAATATTTTTAAATCTAGGAATTTCCCCTTTTGACCCTGATTTGGGAAGACCCCAGTCCAGTGGTCCTGCAGAATGTCTTAGTCTCTAGATTTATGTGATCATTTCCTTCTGGTGATGCTTAACTTGTTCTTCTATCCTTCATATCTCATAGAAACTGAAAGAGCTCTCTAAAGTCCCAATAGATTAATGTTAAACTTTTTTTTTTCCCTAGAAAACACTGTAAATGACGTTGTGGAGTTGTGCTCAATGACATCCAAAGACATATAGCATCAGGTTGTTGCCATTAGTGATGTTACGATGGTATACCAGATTAGAGGAGGATAATCTTTTTCCTATTGAACAATTATGCTTTCCTCTTGAGACCAGAAAGTAATTTGGTAATCAGTGTGATTCTGGCAGTATAGCCAGATACCCATTTCCCTAATACCATTTCCCTAATAGCTACATATGCAGTGATTTTCATTCTAATTAGTGATACTTGCTTGAATCAATACATTTATTGGGATTCGTGAAATGAGTTAAAAAATTATTTATATAATTATTAGTTGGCTTTCTTCTGAAAAATAGAACATTCCCTAATCATGTGGGTCTATGTAATTAACCTTAAATACAGTTCCTACAGAAAAGACAGGAGGGATGCTGGCTGAAGCTTCTAGAAAATTCTACTAAGCATTAAGGAAGAACGAAAGGGAGATAAATGCTGCAAGTATTATAACGGTAACACAGAAACTTGCTTTGGTTTACAAAGACTAAATATGTGCCCAGAAGACTGGCACAACTTCAGGGTCCCCATGTGGGTGGTCCCATCTAAATACCTCCAGGCTGATGGCCTAGAGGAATGTCCCCTTCAGTCGCTCACCAAGGCTTGTTCTATTTTTCTTTTATGTCTAAGAGTCTGGCCTCTTCCCCAAGAATGATCTCTTCCTTTAAGTGAGACCTCCCCACCTCCTACTCAATATGGTGGCCTATTAAATTCTTACAGACCCATCAGTATGGCCATTTCTAAACATATGGCCACCACCATGACCTCCTAAATACGCTGCAAGAACCACAACTCTGGAAAACCAAGAATTACACCGACTAACAGGGGGTTCATTTCTCTGTGGCTTCCTTAACAGAAAATGGTGGAAGTACTCCTAGAGTCAAATTATTTCCCCTGGAACACAACTATTACCTGCTGTAATAAGAAACAGGATAGAATACAGTTTGCTTGTAACACAGACAGTAGTCCTGTCTGCTAAAATCAGCATCATAAAAGGGTCCTACTATATTTTTAACTCCCATGTCTTTTTCATTTAAAAATAAGGATCTAACTTTGACAACCTCTGTGCAGGTGCAGTCAAGATGGATGTAATGGAAGGGTTTGCTTTTTGCAATTCACATGGCACATCACAATGACCCTGAAAGGACGGGGCCACTATTCTCAGACTGCAAGCAGTCTCAAATATGGGCCACATCAAAAACTCTCCATTGTGTCAGAGTCTATCAAGGTTATATAATCATAGGCATAATTTTCTCATGTTAATTATTCAAGTCACAGGGAGATGGACTGATACTTACAAGGTACAAAGGAGCAAATGAAAGCAAACAGTAATACTCATCATCCAATATAGAAATTGCGGTGGCGATCGGTCCGTCAAATATGGAAAGGGAAAGCATCTGCCTGTATCCAAGCATACGTTAAATCATGAACAAACAGCATATGGAAATAGGAAGACAAACTCAAATCCCAGATATGGGCTATGGGGATAGGCACATAAGGACAAAGTGCATACTGCAGAGAATGCACAGGTGGGACGGACTTCGGGATTTTGTAAATGCAGTCGGTACGCTGCCTCATTACATTCAGCATCCGTGGAGTCTTAGGAGGGCAAGTTCCCTCGTAATGATCTGGTCTCTCAGATTAAATTTTCACAAATGTTGTTTAAATGCCAGAGATGAATATACAGGCACACAGAGAGAATGGCCTGCAAGAGTAAACACCACATAAAATCAAATGACAAGTTGCCCGTCTGGGAAAGGAAGTCCCAGGAGTGCTGAAGTGTGCACCACGTGAGGCGACACAGGGGAGTTCTCTGGAAATGGCCAGGACACAAGGAGAGACTCTCCCACCAGGTGCCCGAGAGGGGTCCCGAGCAGGTCCCGCGGAGCCGTGCTCACCCTGTGCCCCCTCGGCCCACTCCCTCCCAAGAATGACCACTTTTCCTCGTCTACCTCCACGCTCCGATGGAGATAGCAAGGAAGAATTGCAAGAAGGTTTCGTGCAGAGGTGAGTCTGGGAGAGCGGTCTACACTGCAGAACCGCACCTGTAAGCCTGTAAGAGATGATGATTTTAAAAAGTGGGCAGCTAAACTAGGTGTCTGGCATGCTGGAGCACCAGGGGAGTCCCAGGAGATGCCAGAGGCCAGCTGGTGGGGTCCTGTTTAAATGCTGACTGCCACTCAGTAAGTATGGACGAGACAGCATGAGGCAGGGAGGATCCTCTAAACATCATGGCCACGTCCTTCCTCACCGGCAAGTCCATCCCACAGAGATGGGTTTGCTACTCAACTGTTCACCCACGGGAGGAACCCAGTGGTACAACCAGGGGACCCCTTCTCCCAAATTTCAGGTTCACGTTCCAGCTGCCAAGCAGAGGTTGCAAACTCAGTCCCCAACCTCTGGAGTCAGGTGGGAAGGCAGCAAGCAGGTCTGCAGGGCGTCCTGTGGTGTGGGCCACCTGCCCTTCAAGCCCAAGCTGTCACCTCCCACAGCTGTTGAGAGTGGGGGCTGCTGGAGGCTCACGGCCTAGCCCTCTCCTGGAGTTGCGCTCGTCCCAGGTTATGCCCTGGTCCCGGGGGAAGCCTGCAGCCAGTGACCAGTCAATGCGGGGGGCGAGGAGGGGAGAGACGGCATCATCCCCTTGTCTCAAGTGAGACTTCACTCTGAAGGGCCACTAGAACACTCCAGGGGCAGTGTAGCCAGATTCGTGTGTGTTTGAGAGACAGGGAAGGAGAGGAATTGGACGGCCCTTCTGGAAAGCTTTGCTGCAAAGAGGAGAAAAGATGCGGATAGCTGGCTGGCAGGGAAACATGGGTTCAAGAGGAGGCTTTTTTAAGATGAAAAAAGTAGCAGACATGTGTATGCTTCTGAGGTCAGTCCAATGGGGAAAAAAGAAGGAGGGGATCAGAGATTGGTGGAGAAGTGGCAGAGCAGTGTTGGGAGTCGTGGAGAGGAGAGGGGGTCTGGTGGGACAGAGGGACGGGTTTTCCGTGGGAGGATGGGGAAATTAGGTTGCAGAGGTGGGCAGATGGGCTGAGGAGGCCTTAGCCAGGGCACGATGGGTATCTCTAGCCCCACTGGCAAGTCTGATCTCATACGGGGATGTATGCTGGGGGGGTCATGGCCTTGAGACCTGGAGTTTTCCGGTCTTGTGTATCTTGGTCTCACGGAAGAGAGATGAAGACGTCCAGTTTGTTTGAGCCTGACACCATAATGCCCCGTCCCATCTAGTCCTACTTATTCTATGATCATATGGCAACTCCTGTTGATTTCGGTTCTGCCTTGGTCATGGATATGCCCACGTGGGAAAAAACAAGAGGCGGTCACATGCTACTGGGTACTCCTACCCATGCCACCATTCATCTGTCCACGTGAGTTCACAGATCAGCTTTTGGGTTGTCTGCACTGGTCCTCTGAACTTGATCATTGTGCATCCTGTCAGGGAAGACGGATCCATTCTCAAAATGCCAGAGCCATCATGCTTCTGAGCCGCAGGACTGAGAGCAGCGTCTAGTGGCCAAGTAACAGATGCCGCAGCCCAACTCCAGACAGATGTGTGTCTTCTACATACGTTGCGTACAAAGAGGAAGGTTCTTCTTCCCCAATACTTGGGAGCAATTAACCAACCTCGATGGGGTTGGCCTGGCAAAAACAAGTCCTATTAAATATTAGCAAATGTCACAGAGCCGGAGTCTAAAATGTCTTGTCCCTCTTGTCCAAATCTCACTCACCCTCCAAGACCCAACACAGGTTCTCTTCCTCTCCAGCAAATCTTCCTCAACTATTTCAGGCTAAAAGAGTTTTTCCTCCTGCTGGGCACAGACGGAACCCTGTGCCTGTTCCTACACTGGGACACCTTATCAGACATTGCTTCATACAACCATCTGTTGCCGCATTAGTCTCCTTACCTGCATTAAGAGCTCCTGAGGGCAGAAGTCATGCGCTAGGCATTTAGCTCCTGTTCCTCAAAGCTCAGCAACGTTCCAGGGTTGGTCACCTGGGAGCATGAGCCCAGTTCAGTCAAGTCCCACTTAACCAGTGTCAATCCTTCTCTTGGGCCCCATGGCCACCACTCTTGTTATCCTAAGGTTGGATATCTTAAGATTTTTCCTTTGAGGGAATCCCTCCACAGGTTTCCTTTTCTTTCTTCTGCCACTCCTGCTACACTTGCTCTATCTCTGAATTGCAGTGATATGCCTGGGGACTCCCCTCACAGTCCCTTCTGGCTCTGAGACCCTCCTACCTGGGGCAGAGCCTCCTGAGCTCACCTCGGGCCGGGAAGTGCAAACCCTCACAGTACCCATTGTCGTCTGGGACAATGGTGGAGTCTGCCTTGTCCTGGGAGAAGCAGGGATCAAATAAACAGAGGCCTGTCTCTTGTTTTTGCTTTCCTATTGTTTTGTTCTTCTCCAAGCTGTAAGATCCCATGAACCTCTTCAACCAGTAGAATAGTTTTCCACTTGCGGGACGTATTTCCATTCTATGGTTTATTTAAAAGCCGTGTTGAAAAAGCCGTTGTGGATAAGAGGTAGGAAGTAATCCTGGCTCCAGGGAACAGATGGAATGACCCACTGGGATTCTGCCATGTCTGTTCCCAAAAGAGAAAGTGGCAGAAAGTATCTATCTGAGGTGAATTTCTATAAACCTGGGCTCACAGCCAGTCTGCGGAGAGCAAGCTCCATTAGTACTGGGGTCGGTGGGGGAGGGCTGCTTCCCTGCTCAGCATTCTCACTCAGGGAGAAAGCCAAATACCTACCTTTGAATTTTCCGTTTTGCTCCGACACACAAACAAGGAAGTAAACAGGAAGTCAGCCATTTTAAACAGTTGGAGAAGCCCAGAAACTCCACAAGGAATCACTGCTTTGAGACAAAGTCAGTGCCAGAAACACCAGCAAATTTCACCTCCTCTGTGATATTTAGTGATATTTATTCCCCTTTACACACACACACAGAGGTTAAATAAATAAATAAACATTTAAAAAGGACATAATGGCTAGACAGTGTCACTTTAAGACATCACATCAACAAACAAATCCTGAGTATCTGTACCTTGTGGGGAATGAGTAAAGCCACAGGGGAAGAAAACAGCGGAGGGAGCACACCCGAGAAGGCAAGCTGAGGCTGAAGGGATGCTTACTGTTCCTACAGCCCGAAAGCCTGTTCAACGGCTATGTGAGGGGCACAGGGCAGCAAGTAGGGTCCCCAGGCCTCATCTTTGGGAGGGATCCCCGGCCTTGCAGCTTCGTTTTCCCACCATGAAGGAAATGGGGTCTTTGCTGTCATGTCACTTACTCACCAATGATATCCAACATGAGGGATTTTCTTTGCTCAGACTGAGCTGAGGGGGAACAAAGCAGGAACAGCACGGTCCCCCCAGGAGAGAGCCAGGTCGAGAAGGAGACAGCCATGCAGAGGGAGTCTGGGGATGTTTCCAACTCTGTTAGAAATCTTGGAGTAAAAATCCTCTCTCTACAATCTGGCAACATGTCTCAAGAGCCTCACCTATGTTCACACCCATTGCCCTCTAGGATTGCTATGGAGATAACCAGACACACACCACTGGGTCTATGAAGTCGTGGTCCGCGCACAGAACAGTAAGAGAAACTCAAACAAGAGACAGGGACACACTGCAGAAGGGACACAGTCTGATACACAAGGTCAGAATGGTGTTCAGTCTGTAAGTATCATATCCTCCAAAAACCTTCAACAGTGTAAATTTCTGCGATACAAAGTAACAATGAAAAGCCAGATCACAAGTTTATAAGCATCCTCTGTTCAAGAACACATTCAGTGAGATACATCCTTAAGAGAAGTATACACTTTAATGCATTTTATGTACGTTCTATCTCAAAAAAGTTTAAAATGTGTACAGAGAGTATGATACACACTCAGAAGAGTAGCTAGTAGTATTTCATATCATTTCACCTTTTTATATTTTTCAACATTTCCCTGCCTTTCCAGGCTGAACACAACCTCTTGCCTCTCTCTCTCACCTGGCCTTGGGCCATTCATGCCCTCGCATCCTGCTGGTCTTTAGATCTACGGATGCTCAGAGGTCTACCTGCCCTAAGGACCTTTGCATCAGTGGGCTCCTCTGTCTGCAGGCCCACCTGCTCTGCCCTCTCCCCGCAACTCCCTGCCTCATTCCCACCCCTTCCCTCAGTTAACCCCTGTTCATCCTTCAGGTATTAGCTCAAGGTCATTGCCTCACAAGAAAGCCTTCTCTCCCTTCCCTCCACCTCCCACCAGATGGGGTCAGGTTAGACTCCTGGTTAGTGCTCACACAACCCGTCAATATGTATTGTTTCTGGGATTATCTATGCATTGACCAATAAGATCTTCTGATTTTAAGAGAAGATTTTCCCCAACATGATGCCTGGTCCCTATAGGAGCTCAAAAACGTATTTGTTGGATGGATGAATGAAGAACACTTCCATCTTGTTATCAAATAATTGGTTTGTAAAAGAAGTTCAACCCTTGGGGCGCCTGGGTGGCTCAGTGGGTTAAGCCTCTGCCTTCGGCTCAGGTCATGATCTCAGGGTCCTGGGATTGAGCCCCACATCGGGCTCACTGCTCAGCGGGGAGTCTGCTTCCCCCTCTCTCTCTGCCTGCCTCTCTGCCTACTTGTGATCTGTCAAAAAATAAATAAATAAATCTTAAAAAAGAAGAAGAAGAAGAAGAAGTAGTTCAGGCCTTCAGTATAGGGCAGAGTGACTGCCTCTTCTGCTTCCAGTCCAGGAATTCGTCTTGGGGGTGCTGCCATCTCAGCAGGGCTAGGAGCCTTTGCTCTGCCCTCCGCCATCCTGAGAGCCCCTCCTGACAGACGCACAGCAGCACAGAGCAGCCAACCAGAAAGGGGCATAAATAAGCAGCAGACTATGAAGGAGCAGCCCCACCTGCAAACCCTTTTGGATTCAATTCGGCATCAGCCACCCCCTTCTGGGAGCAAGGAGACTGAACGTTTTTAAGGTCCATAAAACAGATTATAAACTGTCACAGGAGAGTGGCAGAGTGTATTATGGGCTGGACAATCTATGAGGTCTCAAGAATGAGAATAAAGCAGAGGTGAGCCAAGGAGCTCAGCCAATCTGATAAAGAGAGTGAGTGGGAGAAAGGGAGGGAAACTCTGTTCTGGAAAGGGAGCAGAAGCAGAGTAGGAAAAGGAAAGGAAAAATTAGAGAAATGAGAGAGAAAACATGGAGAGGGAAGGGAGTTAAAGAGAACTGGTGAAAAGCCAAACAAAATGGTGGCAAATAAATGGAAATAGATCGGGGGGGCAGGGGAGGGACACTGGGGCTCAAAGACTGGAGGGGTTGAGATGCCACGATATCTGTGCCCTCTTCCCTTCTTCAAAACAAGGGAACTCTGGACTCATAAGGATGTGCAGTTTGTTAAATCCTACAGATTAGGTAACGCGCAATTGCGTCAGAGTCAGCATGGATTTCAAAAGCAAAATACCTTAAGGCACATTTGCCGTGATCCTTGTGTGGAGTCTATTATCAAGTGGATATGGAGGAAACAATATAATCATTTCCCTCTTGGGCCAGATCTCACGGGCGCACCTTCGCTGTGTGCAGGAAGGAGAGGAGTGGTCAGGAGAAGAACGAGAAGACTGTCAAAGGATTCCATCAGTGGGCTCTCTGGCCTCCAGGAATCCAGCAAGCAGGTCATTAATAATAAATATTACCAGCTTTTATCTTTATGGTAGCTCCAGAGGCATGCACGTGCCCGACACTCATCAGCTCTGACCTCACCACATCCCTTCCAGGGTGATAACAAAACACTGTGCAGTTACAAAGTGCTCCGCTCTATAGACAGGTTTCCCCCACCATTATTGCACTGGGTCTTCCAAACAGCTCTGGGAGGCGGATGAGGCAGCATCTCCCTTTGACAAAATACAGAAGTACCATTCTGAGGGCTAAAGACTTTGCCCAAGGTCGTTGCTGTAGGTGGAACTGTGTTTTCCAGAAAGACAGGCTCAATTCTTAATCTTTGTTACCTGAGAATGTGACCTTATTTGGAATTGGAAATAGGGTCTTCGCAGACATAATTAAGGTATAACTTAATTAGAGGCTACCCTAGAGTAGGGTGGGCCCTTCATCCACCAGGACTGGTATCTTTATAGGAAGAGACGATTCACAGAGACACACATAGGGAGAAGCATTTCATCTGAACACACAGGCACACAGAGAGAAGACAACCATGTGGTGACAGCAGCAGAGGTCACAGTGATGCAGCTGTAAGCCCAGGAATGCCAAGGATTGCCAGCACCCCCTGAAGTCAGGAAAAAGAATGCAGCCCTGCCAACACCTTGACCTTGGACTTCTAGCCTCCCCAAGTGTGAGAATCAACCTCCTGTCTCAGGCAAGGGTCTGAGCGGGGGGGCCTCATCTAGCAGGTCAAGAAACCACCACAGTCACTAGGGCGTCGCTGTGGGGGTGGCTGTCATTCTTGTCCCCAAGACCATCCCACCCACGATTTCCTAATGCTCTGCGAGTGATGCTTCTCGCCCCGCCCACCGGCCACCCCACCCACCGGCCACCCGGCCCACAGGCCACTCCTGCATCCTCTCCTCTCCCAGGCCACCCACCACCTCACTCGGCTCACATCACGGAGGCCCCATCGCTCAACATTAGCGTCTCCCTAGCACCAAAATCTCTCCCCATGTCTCTGGATTCTCTTCAACACATTCCACTTCCATGGGCAGTGATGTCCACTGTGAGTGAAGGAAAAAAGCTGACATTATGTCAGTAAAACTTCAGCGTAAAACAGAAACCTAATGGCAGCATCTCTTTAGCACACCATGCCCACAACTGCCTGTAGGATCTTCTCTGAGCCCGAACATTCCTGTAGGGCCAGGGACTGTCATTAATTCCATTTTGTAGACCACGCAGATGAGGTTCTGAGGGGTTAAGGACATGTGCCCCAACTTCTGCAGCCATTGGGGAGCCCCACAAAAAGCTCTGACTCCCCTCACATCAGGTCAGAGCAGGAACCAAGGCCTTCAGGCTTGCCCGCCTCGTTTTACAGACAAGAAACTGTCCTCGGCCTTTGCCAAGGTCACACCCCCTGTCACAGTCATCACTGTAGGCAGAAAGTATATAAATCCATTTCTTCCAGAAGATATAAAGCTCTAACTAGATCCCAAAATAATTTACACGCATTCATGGATGATAAAGACATAAACAGACATCAAGAAGGAGACAGCCGCCTTGCATCCCCTCCAGGCCTCGAGCTTATCTTTATTTGGGACAGCACTTTATCTCAAATGACAACAAAAAGAGTTCTAACTTCTGCAGAACTCTTTCCCACCCGGGCACACAAAGGGGAGTCAGCAGGGGATAATTCTTGGCACCAGCCAAAGGAGCTCTTGCCGGGAAAACAGCCTGTAGAGGGGAAATAGTCCTGGGCTGAGAGTCAGAGGACTGGGTGCACAGCCCGGTCCCCCACTTACTAGAATGACCTTGGCCAATCACTCTGCTGATCTTCAGTGTCCCACCCCAGAAAATTTAACCACTCCTGTCAACTCCAAGGGGTTAATGGCCAGGGGTGGGAAGTGGGGTGCCTCTAAGGCCACTTAGTGGCCTCACTTAGTGGACTAAGTTATGAATCCCAGAATAACTGGCCAGTCAAAAGATAGACGAACAGACCCAGGGAAGACAATGTACAATGCATTTTGCTCTAAGTAATCGGACTCTCGACCTGTAGATCCTAAAGGAATTCCTAGCTGTTTACTAGCCTGCAAACGCAAACCCCGAAGGTGTCACACCAGCCCCATTCATGAGCCACAGTATTCTGACTCATATTAAGATGCGTTCACTCTTTTTCCAAACATTAATGAGATACTCTGTCCTAAGCACTGGAGACTTCTGTGATGATTTCTCTCCCCTACATTTCCTGCCCTGCCAGTTCTCCAGACCCACTGGCATGGAAACCCTTGGCCTGACCTGTTCCGAGCAGACAGACTCACTTCCACCTTCTCAGCCCTTGCTCTGTGTGCTCAAAAAATGTCCCTCTTTGCCACAGATCTGACTTCACCAGGGTTTCTGCAGATGGCTGGGCACATCGTTGCCTTGTCCTCCCCACCACCCCAAGCATCTGCTGGTGGCTGAAGGAGGGAAGGCTACAGCATGGGCCATTTCCTTCCCTTTTCTGTAACTTTCCAACTGCCTGTTGCATTCCTGCCTGGCGGAGTTGGGGAATTCAGAAGCCAGGCTGGCGGCCAGTCTTTCGGCCTCAAGGTCCAACACCTGGAAGCACCAAATGCCCAAATGAGTATTCCCTGATCTCCAGAGCCAACTGCCCGTGTCCAAGGGTCCTGACGCTGAGACTTGACATTTCAATCAGAAAATTATTTCAACCTCCCTGTATCACGAGCGCTTTTCTTTCAGTGGACAAATTAATAGTCTGGCAAATTAACAGGTGTTTTTAAAAAGTTGTACACATGTGAGGCTTTCACACTTAGGAGAGAACTGAAGAGGAAACCATAAGTTGTAGGTACCAAGGGGACAGCATTTTACTCTGAAGCAGGAGAGACGATCGGGCGGGCAAGCAACTTGTCCGTACACTTCAAAGCCAAAAAAGGTCTGCTTTGGCACAACTACAGTGTCCTATGTTTATTACCTGGCACCAGAATTGTGGTCTTTTCCCCAGCAAATGGCCCTGGTGGGAATGCTCCTCGCCCCTGGACAGTACCGGTCTTGTAGAGACCCCCAGGAGGAACCCCACCATGTCAGACGAAGATGGCACATCACGTCTTAATTTGCGGGACCCACAGAAAAGCGTTAATTGTGATCACCGGATAATGGGTTCCCTCTTGTGACATGGTGTACTAATTAGCAATGGCGTTTGTCAGACTAGCTGTCTTGCAGCAGAGGGGTCTAGAAAATGGAATTAATTAATTCCGCCATGCACTGAAGATGCTTTGCCTTGTAAGAACAATCAACCTCCTCCCCTCCCCTCCTCCAGGAAGGGTGAGTTTGGAAGTGGCACAAAGGCAAATTTCCATTTGTGGTCTGCGCCGCAGGTACAGTTGGTTGGCAAATTCTGAGACCTACAGGTGCTGGGAGGCAGCTAATTTTAATGATGAAGTGGGCCGGGTATAAGAAACACACAGCCTACTCTATCTATTCTTTTGTTTTCCTGCTCTTGAGAGAGACAGTCTCTATTATGGGGACAAAAAGCACTGCAAGAAGGATGATAAATTAACACCCAGCCCCAGTGTCATGGAAACAACAAGGCAAGGACGACTGGTGAACCAGAAAACCCGCAACGGGGCAACGGGTATGCGGCTCCGACCAGAGAGGCATGCAGAAACACACACCTGCTGTCGCCACCATGCCTGGCTTTCTGAGGCCAGAAACGTGGATTTGTATGTAAAATCTCCTCATCTTTCAATGTGGACAACCAATTTTTTTTAAGCACCGTAAAGCAAAGAGGCCAAACAATGCGCATCTCACCAGGGCAGAACCCATGGGACAGTCTTGCAAGCTCGGCTGAAGCTATTTGTTCTTGTTCTCTTCTCCCCAAAATGTGCCGGAGATACAGAAAAACTGGGGCACCTGGGTGGCTCCATCGATTAAGTGGCAGACTCCTGATTTGGGCTCAAGTCATGATCTCAGGTTCCTGAGCCTCGCATCAGGCTCTGCACTCAGCGGGGAGCCTGCTTGAGATTCTCTCCCTCTCCCTGCTCCTTGACCTGTCTTTTCTCTCTCTGGATCTCTCCAAATCTTACAAAAAAAAAAAAAAAAAAAAAAAAAAAAAAAAAAAAAAAAAAAGGAAGAAAGAAAAAGAGAAAGAAAGAAAAGAAAAATTGAAGATTTTTCTGTTTCGAAAGTGAAACTGTTTTGGGGGGGAATGTACTGAGAAGCCAGTATATTCTCAAAGTTATTTAAACACTCCAGTGTGGTCATTTATCTACTCCCTGCTCCCCCGAGGGAGGGCAGAGACAAACCACCCTGTGGTGCCTTGTTCTGCCACATCCCTGGGAGAGCAAGGAGGAGCAGAGAGGTCACTGTGTCCCATGGCCTGTGAGGTGGTGTCTCAGATCCAGGTCAGTGTTCACAACACCCACCCAGTATCACCTCCTTGAAATAGCTTCTTCCTAGGACACACAACCAAAGAAAATGTCCATAGCAAGCATCACACCTTTCCTGGTTTAATGCCTCCTTAACTTTTTCTTGTCTCTCCTCCCAGAGAAGTTCCCTTCATGTGTTAATTCCCTTCTGTGAGGCTTTTTGGCCAAACTGCCCATAATCATTAATGTTTCCCTTGCTGGCTGCCCTTGAAGCTCAAAAGCATCACCAAATCATCTTTTTTTATCCCACCAACAAGGATTACATGCTGTTTAGCTCCCCAAAATGTCCTCTGAAAGGCTGGATTCTTACAACGACATCTAAAAAGCAGAACCAAACCTAAATCCCAGATGGAAAAAGTGGTTAAAGTACTGTTTAAGCCCAAATTAGTTAAGTGTGTGACCAGCTGCAAGCAACAGAAAATCCGAGGTGTGAGAAATTGTTTAATTCTCCTACCTAATAGTAAGCCTGGGCATGGGTTGTTACAGAGTCAGTGCAGGAGCTCAAGAAACGTTAGGATGCTGGGTCAGCATTTTGTGCTCCTCTCGACCATTCCATCTCACGGGCACTGCAGCCAGAGCTACCGGAGACGTCATCCCTATGGACCAGCATTTCAAGCAGGTAGGAAGGGGCTGAGGAGGAAGAAAGGTTCTCTTCTCGTCAGCTCTCGCCTTTCCTTTGGAACCAAAATCCTTCCCAGAGGTTCCCAGAAGACTTTTCCTTTTCTCTGATCAGCTCCTATCCTCCTTTCCATGGGCACTCCCAGATGCATGGAAACCTGGGAACAGCAGTATCTGATGGAGCAGAATGGGATGACCCTGACTGGCTCAGTCAATCCTGACTCATCCCCCAAGGCTGTCAGAGGACCTCTATCTCGTGGGAACAGAATCTGGGATCTGTTGGCAGGGAAGGGGTGGTCCTATGGCTAGTACATAGGCAAGTATGCCACAAAGCGAAATTTACAAAATAAGTATCGGTTAATGGTCAGAATGAAATGGCACTTACCCAAGAGCTCTGAAGGAATTCAAGAATCAAACTGGCCAAAAATATGTAACCTACTCCTATATAAATGGCCACCAATTCTAAAGACTCATTTACTGAGAATGCAATCCCTTATTCATAAGAAGAACTCCAAGGTAGATCTGGAGAAATGGCTGGTGGAGCCTGGAACAAAGAGGACCTGAACCCCTGTGAGCCGAAATGCTTCAGAAACCCTTAAAAGACTAGGTTGCCATTACAACTGTCTACAGTCCTTACCGTTAGAGTGAGTCAGCAATTGAGTGAATGCTAAGGGCCAGTTAGAAGCAACTGGAATACAGGTTGGGACAGAGTGAAGATGAGAACTGGGAGGAGAGCCTGGCAGTTACTCTAAGAAAATGGTAAAGACAACTTCTACAGTGGACTCTGACAGTAACATCAAGTGTGTTCATTCTGGAAGACTCGAGTACAGGGAGAGAACCCAGCTAGTGGGATCTCCCCTGGGGCAGAACTGGTAAGTACATCTCACTTAGACTAGACGGACTCTGGAGAAGCAGGCAGGAAGGAAACCATCAATAAAGTACTAAGTGATCATGCTTTTTTTTTTTTTTTTTTTTTTTTAAGATACTAGTACAAGATTTCTGGATCTTATATCAAAGAGTACCCCACACAGCCTTTCTTGGAGCCATTCCATTCAATGCCAAACATAGCTACTACTTTATAAAAGACAGTCGGTCATTCTGAAGTAACTATGGTAACTAAGAGCTGTTATGATAACATGTTATGGTAACTATGATGCCTATGGTAACAGGTTATAGTAAGTGAACTGTGTTCACTGTGTTCACTGAGCTCTGTGCTCAGAGGCGAGTGTGTGTTATGTGTGAGAAACTGAACACCTACCTGGGAATGACTTTTAGTATCTTAACAAAGCTCTTAATATCACAATTCCACATCCGCAGATGATCTATCTAAACCCTATCTTCTACTCATTTTTAATAGTTGGTTATAAACCCAAACAGTCCCTATTAATGGGAAAACAACACGATTCAAACAAGAGGAAATTCCTGCCTGCCTACTTGGTCGAATTCTTTGCAAAAAGAAGGATAAATCTAAATAAAGGGGAACGGAATGCCTTAGTCATTAATAAAAGTTTCCCCATCTGGTGCTTTTTTAATTTATTGAATGAGTTGTGATGGGATTGCGGAGACAGGGCGGGGTTGGGGGTTCATATATGAAGAGCTATTGAGGGAACAAAGAGTATTTTTAAAGTGTCTCTGAGCTGAGAAGCATAATATGAAGAGCCTGGTTTCTCAAAGATAAGCACCAAGCCAGGCTGTTTGGCATCTTCAGAAATAAAGTTGAGGAAAAAGGACATGAGACTGTCTCACAGATAATACCAACTGTGGTATGGGGAGAGGAGAGTCAAACTGGTGGAAAAAGATACCAGGGGGTAGGGGGAAAATACAGGAAAATCTTATAAGCCTGTGCAATTAGAAAAAAAAAGTGAAAAAAATATATCTTAATGAAGTTAAGTAACAAAGTAATGTATTACAAAATAAATAATCCAAACTCCCCCTATAGAATGATGTGGTCTCTGGAGGATACTGGCCCAGTGTGCTATGAAGAACCAATATCAATAAATGGAAATTTGAAATGGGGCAGAAAGGTTTAGTTTCCTTTTGTATAAAACTATAACACTTCCGTTTCTTAACTGCTATGTTCAATTTTGTCCTTAAGAAGTATTTAATAGAACTGGAGTTCCAGATAAGAGTAGCTAAAATAGTTTGTAGGGTATACAAGCTGTTGTATGAAGGCAGAATTCCAAAAAGCTTGAAAATTCTTCACCTGTAAAACAGGGATTCTTCACTTGTTTTTATGCCATGGATGCCCTTGGCAGTCTAGAGAGCCCATGAATGTCTTCTGAGGATAATCTTTTTAAACATATAAAATAGAATACACTGTAGTACTTAGGAAACCAATTATGATGCTATCTAGCTTTCAAAATATTTAAAAAAAACAAATTGGTGATAAAGTAATACATAAGCTTCTTTATTAACATGGCAAGTAACAAGGTCTGACGACAGCTCTAATAACTACCGCAATTTCTAAGTAGTGATGAACATAAATGATATTCTCCTACCTGCATCAATTACAACGTGGTATGAATAGGTCTGGTGTCTTTTGGTGGTATTTATAATGGAAGAAAATAGATGCTCGTGAGAATAAAGGTGAAATTTTTTCCATCTGAGTTCATGAATGCCTAGATTTCTCCCTCAGGCCCCTTGGGGGTCTGGGAACCCAAAGCCAAGTACCCCCACCATGACAGTGAGGGCTGAGAAAGAATCTGACCAGTGTTGATCACGTCATGAACAATGTAGATGAAACTAACTTGTTTCCCACATCCACAAAGGTAGGTTGGCAGGAAGGCATAAGAAACAGGTGCAAATTCAGGGCAAAAAAAAGGCCAATTGGGGGTGCCTGGGCAGCTCAGTTGGTTAAGCCTCCAACTCTTGATCTCAGTTTGGGTCTTGATCTTGGGGTCATGAGTTCACCAGGCTCTGTGTTGGGCTCCACGCTGGGTGTGGAGCCAGCTTATAAAAAGAGGGGGCAGTTTTCACAGCAAGCCTTGGACACTGGATGCTGAATGGAAGTGAAGAATCACTAAATTCTACTCCTGAAACGCACATTGTTGTTAACTAACTTGAATTTTAATATAAACTTGAAACAAAGAAATAAAAAACATACAATAAGACTTTAGAAAGATGCGAAACTCATTATTTCAGTACTGACTGGAAATATGAAAAGATTCAAAAAGGGTTTAGACAAATTTGTCCATTTTTGCCATAAAAAGCTCAAGGAGGGGGAAGGCTGGAGGCACTTAACACCAAAGATTTACATAAGGGAAGATGACGGAACCCTCATTTGAGGCCAACCTCTGTAGCAGAAGATAAACTTGGGGTTGGGTTTGAATCAATATCACAGCATTTCTCACCTTCGTCAGGAATCCACTTTTGTTCTGAGTCAGTTTTTCTCTCTGCTCACAATTCCAACGAATTACAACACAATCCACAACACCCACGCATTTCCACGCAGACCTCAGTGGCAGGGACTAAGCACGAAAAGCTTGGGCTCCAGCTGCTGATTTAAGGTGTATTTTATAAACCACAAAATGCCATGTTTGCAATAGAGTGGACAGAGAGTGATTTTAAGGTCCAGAGAAGGTGAAAGGAGCCACGGGCTCTGGGGCGATGCTGCCAAGGGTAGCATTAAGGAGTAGCTCTAAAGTGTAGCATTAAGGAGTAGCTCTAAGGAGTCAAATTCTTGGGCAGAAATTCTGAGAGTAAGATCAACACCCCAAAGGTCACCTGAATGCAACCGGGAGCCATAGGTGGGATCCTCCTGATAGCCTCTGTGCTAACAGAACCGTAAACCTGCGGGGAGTGCCCATCCCGGCTCACCGGGCTGCACCCTGCCCTTCCACCACGCACATCCCCACTCTACCCCGCTCCAGAATCACAAAGTCCTGAAACGCTTATTCTGTTTCCCCTCCCGCTTTAAGAGAATCAGAGATTGACATCTGTTCTGGACCTCTCGATTTGTGTCAGATGCATAGCTGATGATGGAATTGGCAGGGATCCCCGGGGGCCCCAGGGCCTCTCTGAGGCTCATGGCAGGAGAAAAGCCCGTCTGGTCGTGGCTGTTTTTGTCCTGATTTTCCATCATCTAACTCCCTTTATTTCTTCAGTTAGTCACCAAATCTGAACAGCAGCCAAAGCCCTGACAGTAGTAGCAAGAACATTTGATTCCCTTCAGTCAAAGTGGAGATGGCCTGAAGAACCATCAGTGTTCACTGGGCTCTCCCTCCAGCTCCATCCCTTCCAGGCAGCAGAGGGTCTGCCTGGGGAAGCTGTTCACCGAGACTGGCTGCCTTTCATGAATTTTTGTCATTAACATAAATAAGTTTGTTTCTTCTAAGCAAAACAAACAAAAAAATTAAAAATTGAAGGGTAAAAAGACTCATCACTTGCATCTCTTAAACCTTTAAGGACATTTGAGATCGGGTCCCAGGAAGGGTGGAAAAGAAGGGAGACCTGGAGCCCTGACGAGATGAGAGACGAGGGAGGAACCCAGAGAAACACTAGAGGACGAGACGGTGTAAAGGGTACTGGCTCGGGAATAAGTCCAGCACCGAGCTGTGGAACTAAAGGGGGGTGTGCAGGTGAGAACCACCGGGACAACCGTAGCAAAACTGGGTGGGGAGGGCGGGGCAGAGAGCTGGGCTGCCGTAGTAAGCCTCCCAAGGTTTCAAAGGATTTGATGTGGAATGTTAGTAAGAGCAGGGAGAGGTTGAATAGGTAGGAAGAGGGCATCAAAGAACACAAGAACCTCCACCAAATGAAAATAACCTCTCTCTCGAGCAGGTGCACGTGCACCTACACGACACACGTGCGCACATGCGTGTGTTCTCACACGCGCACACTCTAACTCCTAAACTTCTCATTTCCCCGGACTAAGCTGGGACCAATAGGCTGCCTTGTTATTTTGTCAGAACGGGGGTCGTACCGATGGGAGGCTCTAGGGCTGTGGCGGGAGGTGGAAGAGGTCGTCCTGGGTGTAACTAATACCACAGCACCAAAACCATTTCCACTAGACCAAGCCCCTTCCCCTGGACTCATATAGTCCTGGATGTTCTCTGAGGACAGCTATGCTACAGCAAGCAAGCAAACAACTACAGGATCTAGAAGATTCTAGAGTAAGTAAGCTCAATACACAACATATATTCATACCCGAAGCATATATATGGCTACTGCCTACCGGAGTCCTTACAAGTCACAGACCCTAAACTGTGAGTGAGGCAGACCCCTTGAAGCCCTTCTCTAAGGATTAGTGCTGGTCTTCAGTTTTGCTTTGTCCATAATTAGACACCCACATTTCACTCCTTCTGATCCTCCTAACCTTGTAAGTTAGAAAGGGTGGGTTTACGATTATTTAGCTCATAAGGAAACCAAGACTTCAAAGAAGGAATGAGATTTCCTCAAGGCTAGCTGGCTAGTAAGGGACAAAGCAACATCTGGGATGAAGTCTCATGGTCGACATACAACACCTTGCTGTCTGTCCGTCCGTGTAACAAAAACAAACTCCAGCTTTTCCATTTCTTTCTGGTTTGATATCATTCATTCACTAGTATTTAGTAAGTGCTCCTTTCTGCAGAAAGTTGAAAAGCAGCTGCCTTGGAGGAAATCTCAGAAAACAAACAATAACGAGAAGAGACAATAATGCCACAGCGTGACTATAACAGGAGAGGAGACAGGGCTCTCACGCTTGGGGTGGAAATAAAAGTCTCAAGTCACTAGCAACGGCAGCGACGGCATCGTTCTGAGTTTCAGATGCAAGTCGTAAATAATGCAGGCGTCTGCTTGAGAATGACCTGTCTCAAAGACAGCTTAAACCTTCAGGCGGACAAGCGGGAGGAGGAGTGCTCTTGTCAAAGGGAACAACACAGGTAAGGCAAAGGATTTGAGAAAGGCTGGCGCCTTCAAGAAGCCATTGCGGGGTGGGGGTGGGGGGTCGGTTTTGCTCAAGAAGAGAACGGAGATGGGCCTGGAGAGACGGTAGGAGATGGGAAGCCTGCTCAGAAAGGGTCTCGTATGGCAGGGAAAGATGGTGAGCTGTGAGCCTCCCGGCTGTGGGATCCATGGAAGCGTCTTGACAGGGGAGGGACGTGACCAAACGGACATGCAGGGGACACTGGGGCAGCAGTGGGGATAGCCCCCAGCTTGGCAGAGGAGGAGGAGCGGAGGCAGGTGGTCCAGCAAGAAGACTGTGCGACGGTCTTGGCAACAGATGAAGGGGACGGAACCGAGGCGGAAGGGACGCGCCAGGAAGCACTTAAAAGTGAAATCCAGAGGACTCTGGGTGGGACTGCGGGGATAAAGGCGAGCAAGCCACCTGAGACGAGGCTAAATACTCTGAAAACCGCCTCAAATGCCTTAACACAGAGTTTGTGTCCTCTTCTTCGGCTCTCTCCTTTCTCATCCTAAGCCCGGCCCACTGGGGGTGCTCGGCCAACTTCAGGGGATTGGCATGTTCTCTAATTCTTCTCGGCCTCCATGGCGGCACTCTGCGGTGCAGCGGTGCCCAGGGATGGTCTCCCCACTGCTGGAACCAGAGGAAATTCTTGGACGGATGGACAAGACGGCTACAGTCTTCACGCAACCTGGGGCTGTTTGCTGCTAAGCACCACTATTTTGAGCCTTGAGATTCGAGCCCTGTGAAACCTTCAAGGAAGTACGTGTGAATTTTATGTGCGCATCAGAAAAATAAAACCTACATAAAAAGTATATATGGATATTTCATGTACTCTTTGTCCAAAAGATCTCATAATTTAAAAAAATTTTTTTAACCAGGTAAAAAACATATTACAGTTTCATACTGTCATAACTTTAATTCTCTCCTTTACACAGTTTCCAGGGAATCCTATGTTACTGTTGCCTTTTCTGTTCACAACTCTGTTAGGAGATACAAGGTCTGTAAATATGTATTTAATGTCCCTCTTTTATGGCACTTCATTTATTCACTCATTCAACAAATCTTATTAAGCATCTTCTATGTAGTGGCTGTTGTTCTGGGCACTAAGAATACAGCAGTGAAGGAAACACTGCCTGTCTTTTCAGGGCTTACGTTCTAGGACAGGAAAATCAAATATACATGAATATATAAAAATGCCAGGAGTGATACAGACCATAAAATAAAACAAAGCCTGGCCAGAGAACAGAAAGACATTGAGGAGGCTCTTTTAGATGAGATGGTCAGAGAAGGCCTCACAGATAACGAGCTGCGCTGGAGCCTGAATGCAGAGATAGGGAGAAGCAGGGCATTTTCGTGTAACTACTTATTCCTAGTTTTTGGTTGGTTTGTTTGTTTTTTCCAGCTGTGGTATACTGAAGGCAGGGACCATGTTTTATTCATCTCTGTATCTTCAAGCCTAGTACAGTGCCAGGTACCCATTAGATCTTACTGGATGGACGGCTGGGGTGGAGATGGATGGATGGATGGGTGGGTGGCTAGTGGCTGGGTAGATGAGTGGCTGGGTAGATGGGTGGATGAGTGGGTGGGTGGGTGGCTGAATGGAGAGGTGGATGGCTGGGTAGAAGAACTCTTCCTAGGGCTCTGAGAATGCTGGGAACTCAGTAAATGTTGACGGGGGCCACCAGCAAGGCTTCATACCGCATCCTGCCCCACCACCAACATACCTATTTTCTTAGCCTGCCATTATCTGTCCTTCATTCCACAGCAAAGTACGCCTTCTGACATATCAGGTAACTGACTTCCCTCTTTAGTTTATTGCTTGTCTGTCTTGCATTGCCAGAATGTAAGCACCATGAGGGCAGAATCTTTGTCTGTTTTGCTGTCATACCCCACGCACCTCAGACAGTGCCTGGAACATGGAACACGCACCTCAAAAAAATATGTGCTGAATGCGTGAATGTGACCCTGTCCAACTCAAGGGCTTTGGAGCCCAATCCAACGTGCCATCTGTGTCCCTTTCCTATCTAGCTCCTCCTGTGAGGTGTCTGCTTTTAAGATGACCCATCAGTTGTTTGTTCTACCTAGAGATATAGGCTTACCACAAAGAAATTGAAACAGGCCCCATGAGTAATACACACTTAAAAATATGTAAAAGGGGCCCCTGGGTGGCTCAGTCAGTTAAGCATCTGACCCTTGATTTTGGCTCAGGTCATGATCTCGGGGTCATGAGATCTAGCCTCACGTCGGGCTCTGTGCTGAGTGTAGAGCCTGCTTAAGATTCTCTCTCTCCCTCTGCTCCTCCCCTCCCCACTTGTGCTCACGCTCTCTCTCTCAAAAAAAAATATGTAACTTTTTTTGGCACTTTACAGATCTGAGCAAGGTGGATACAGAGAAAGTACGCATCGGAAATAGAATACTTAAAAATACAGATCGCTTCTGGTTTATAAACAAAAGCTAAATTAGTATCTATGAACCAATAACAACATCAGATGAGTATGAAATTAAGGAAAGAAGAGGAGCCTGGAAAAACTACAAAATGTATTCACACTTTTATTTGTGGGCCCGTTCCTTCTGTTGCGTGTCAGTCATGTGGGATGGGCCACGGCTCATCAGGCCACGGCGTCTGCCCCTGCTTCCTTGTCATGACCTCCACCTGTCACTCTCAACAGGATTCTGACAGGTTCTTGGTGTCAATTCTGCTGACTCATGCCCTGATGGCTTTGTAACCTAGTTAAGGGCTCGTTATCTTAACTAGGCTGACATTATTCTTTTTCACACAAAATCAGCCTCCTGCCCCGGGTAAGACACATTATCTGAAATTGCTCCTTTTCTTCTCCGGTCCATTTCCAACTCTCATCTTCTGATTTCTTTGTAACCTAGTTAAGGTTTCATTAGCTTAACTAGGCTGAAGATATTCTTGTCAGTTAAAATTTGCTTTCAGCCCGAAATTATCCACACTCTCTCTGAAATGGCTGCATTTTTCTCACAGTCTAAATTAGATTAATTTCGGGCTGCTCCCTCTCTAAATTATAATTTGCCAAGATGGCCCAGAGATGGTCTCTTTCTTCCAGAAACCTGTCTTTCTTCTAATACTTGACTCCCCCAGTCAGAAGGCCATTCCTTCACAGCCTCCTCACGGCCCTGCCTATCACCCAGAAGCCCGCTCTCTGAAGAACCACACACACACACACGCCTACATGAGGTACACATTAAATGCAATATATGGTATATTACCTAACTTCTTCAGAGCTGATCTTAGAGCATGTTCATACAATCTGGGCTTCCTTAGAGAAGCAAATTCAACTCATCACTGATTTTGTGGCTTTATTTTTTACAATAAAACACCTGCAAAATTTAGAAACAAACAAAAAATCTGCCATGGCAAAAGCCAGAAAAAGACCCAGCTAATAAAAAATCTCATGAGGAAGCAAGAGAATAAAAAAAAAAAATCTCATGAGGATGCAATGGAATATGGAGTTTGCTGCTAAATGGGGCTAGATCTGTTTAAATCCTTTTTTCTCCTCCATCTAGTATGAATATTGTTTTTAAAAGTTCTGTGGTAATTAGATGCAGCCCTTTGGAAATTAAATTTTGAAAGGTTTTATGACTGAGGCTGTTTGTGAAATCATCCTTCCTAGGTAACTACTTTGACGAAGCAAGATTGTCAGGGTAGTTGGTCTCGGACTGCGTTCACCGTACACACATTCTGCTATCGGCAGGGGTGGTGGAGTAGCGGGAGCGGGGTCAGGAAAGGGTGCGGGTGGAGGAAAGAGAGAGAAGGGGAGGGCAGGAGACACACAGACAAGGCCCTGACCTGGTGCCAAGACTCCATACAGACAGCGGTGGGGTTGGGGGGACAGTGATCCAGGTGAGGGCCGGGAACCTGTGGGCACTAGAGGCACCCCGTCACCATGGCTCTCGGACAGAAGCCTCTTGCCGCCTGGTGAAGGATGCCAGTCCTTACGGGTAAATATTTTTGGCTCCTCAACAAAAACCAACTGTATCATCTGATATTCAGCTAACAAACAATGGTCTCTTCCCTCGATGAAGGGAAATCAGGCTCTGTGGGGTTTCCTGAGAGACTGCACGCTGCTTTCCAACGCAGTCCGGCCTGAAGGGACTTCTTTCCAAGGAAGAGTTTTCATCTCACGCCCTGCCTTTAGAAGGTACACACCGTGTAGGACTCTCCTCACTACAATACATTTCACCAGCAACTTGGGGAGGGCCCAGTCTAGAAGATTCCGTACACAGCAGGAGACATGGCTCTTTTCTGGCTAATTTACTTTGTAATAGAAATGTGCTTCCTAATAGAAAAATAATGTAATTCTGTGTGTGTGCGCACGCACGTACGGACATATGCAGAGATACCTGTAGTCTCTAGCTGGGCTGGAGGGAGGAGAGAGAAGAAACAGATAATGATGGGTTATTCCTCCCTGGAAGCTGTGCACAAAGCTGGCCACAAGTCAATCCCAGAGGTGGATACTGTCCTAAGAGGGACTGATCTTTTACGTGACGTTTTAGGTAGAATTTTAATTTATAGATCTAAAACAGAAGATTTGAAATACAATTTATAGATGTAAAATGAAGAAAGAGAAAGAAGGGAGATATGACCAGGGCTGAAGGACAACACCCAAGAACCGTTGAAAAGGACAGCAAATCGCAAACAGTTCTTTATTTTCTCGTGCATCGCTGATTTTCTATGGCGTGATGTACTGTTTTCCATGCCATCTATTTTGATAAAGAATTATTTTGGGGGGCCCTGGGTGGCTCAGTCAGTTAAGCATCCGATCCCTAGTTTCAGCTCAGGTTATGATCTCAGGGTCATGAGATAAACCCTGCATCAGGCTCTGTACTGAGCGTGGAGCCTGCTTAAGGTTCTCTCTCTCCCTCTGCACCTCCCCATCCCCTGCCTGTGGATGTTCTCTCTCTCAAAAAAGTTACTTTTGGGCCAACAGACACATGAAAAAGTGCTCCACATCACTCGGCATCAGGGAAATACAAATCAAAACCACAATGAGATATCACCTCACACCAGTCAGAATGGCTAAAATTAACAAGTCAGGAAATGAGAGATGCTGGCGAGGATGCGGAGAAAGGGGAACCCTCCTACACTGTTGGTGGGAATGCAAGCTGGTGCAACCACTCTGGAAAACAGCATGGAGGTTCCTCAAAATGTTGAAAATAGAACTACCCTATGACCCAGCAATTGCACTGCTGGGTATTTACCCTAAAGATACAAACGTAGTGATCCGAAGGGGCACGTGCACCCGAATGTTTATAGCAGCAATGTCTACAATAGCCAAACTATGGAAAGAACCTAGATGTCCATCAACAGACGAATGGATAAAGAAGATGTGGTATATATACACAATGGAATACTATGCAGCCATCAAAAGAAATGAAATCTTGCCATTTGCGACGACGTGGATGGAACTAGAGGGTATCATGCTTAGCGAAATAAGTCAATCGGAGAAAGACAACTATCATATGATCTCCCTGATATGAGGGAGAGGAGATGCAACATGGGGGGTTAAGGGGGTAGGAGAAGAGTAAATGAAACAAGATGGAATTGGGAGGGAGACAAACCATAAGTGACTCTTAATCTCACAAAACAACCTGAGGGTTGATGGGGGGAGGGGGGTTGGGAGAGGGGGGGTGGATTATGGACATTGGGGAGGGTGTGTGCTATGGTGAGTGCTGTGAAATGTGTAAACCTGGCGATTCACAGACCTGTACCCCTGGGAATAAAAATATATTATATGCTTATAAAAAATAAAATAAAAAAAAAAGTTACTTTTGACTAACATAAATAAAAGTTCAGGTATGAGATCTGGACCACATGCCAGGAAACAAGGCTGTTTCTTTTCTTCTCTTTGTTTTAAAGGATTTTATTTATTTGACAGAGAGGTACACAGAGAGAGAAAGAGAGAGCAAGTAAACACAAGCAGGGGGAGGGGCAGAAGCAAGCTCCCCACTGAGCAGGGAGCCTGATGCCTGCGGGGCTCAATCCCAGGACCCTGGGATCATGACCTGAGCTGAAGGCAGACACTTAAAGACTGAGCTACCCAGGTGCCCCAAAAAGGCCGTTTCTTACAGGATGACAAGTTACAGGTTTCTCTTATAAAGTTTAAAAATCCCCACCTCGGGGCACCTGGGTGGCTCAGTGGGTTAAGCCTCTGCCTTCGGCTCAGGTCATGATCTCAGGGTCCTGGGATCAAGCCCCGCATCGGGCTCTCTGCTCAGCAGGGAGCCTGCTTCCTCCTCTCTCTTCCTGCCTCTCTGCCTACTTGTGATCTCTGTCTGTCAAATAAATAAATAAAATCTTAAAAAAAAATCAAAATAAAAATCCCCACCTAATGTTAAAAGGGGTGGTTAATACTGAACAACCAGTAAGGATGTTTTATGTAACCATTTATAATTTGATTTAGTAATTATTGAAACCAATCTCTTTGATGTGTTTCTTCCTCTTTTTTCTTCTTTTTTTTTTTCTAAAATAAATATTCATTTCCTGGCCATGTCAGAGCTCCTTTTGCTTTTTCTATGAATTGCTATTTATATACCAAACCATAACCTCAAGAGAATAATGACAAAATCACCTAATACTTGAATACAAAAAGGATAACATGACCCGACTGCACACACCACAGCTTATCCTGAGAAAATCCCATCATTCACTGTAATGTAAGAGCATCACCTTTACTGCAGCTTGGCCAGAAAAAAGACCAAGCCCTACAATAGCAAAGACAGAACACAAAATTAAGTTGGAGGGTGACGTCCTATTTTTCCAGAATCTCTCCAGAAAACCTTTACTGCCAATCCCAAACCACTGATATTTGGTTTAAACGTTTTATCACAGAATTATCAACTCCCTCTCTAAATGTATTTGTAAACGTGGGAGACTTTGATGAGTAACATGTTATTAATTCAGGTACTATTAGATAGAAATAGATTTGTGCCAGGGCTCCTGGGTGGCTTAGTCGGTTAAGCATCTGCCTTTGGCTCAGGTCATGATCCTGGGGTCCTGGGATGGAGCCCCATTAGTTGACCCCCCCCACAGCCTCCCTGCTCAGCAGGGAGCCTGCTTCTCTCTTTCACTTTGCCCCCTCCCTGCTTGTGGGCCCACTCTCTCTGTCTCAAATAAATAAATCCTAAAAAGAAAATAGATTTGTGCCAATTTGGCCAGGGTTAGGTTGAAATGTAGCTATCTTCTACATATAAATGCCAAGGGGGTAGGGAGTGGGGGTGCGGGCATGGGGTCCTAAGCAAAGTATGAGTATAAATGAAAGTGCATTTGTAACCTTTATTTTAGGACATAATTCCCTTCCAAGCTCTCCTCCATAACACATTTGTATGCAATGTGCTAATTACAATTAGCTTTAATCTCTTCATAAAAGTCAAGCCTATTTTCTTACTACATTTTGTCAGCCATTAGTTCAAGTTCATTCATCAACTAATGGGTTGTAGTCAGAGATGTGGTAGGGCCCTTGTCCATCTCTGTAGCTTTATAGTCAAGGCCATTGAGTCCTGGAGAGTTTGCTGGCTTACCCCAGGCCTCATGGCCAGTTAGCAGAGCTCATGAGTGAAAGCCCAGGCCTCTGACTCCCGAAGTTCTGGGATCCTTACACTCTCCGGTGGTTTTCAAACTGACCGGTGGATCTCTAGGGAGTCCAAGAGAGGGGTGCGTTGGCCCTTTCAGGTCCATCTTTGTTGGGTTTATACTTTGGCCTTCCTTCTATTATTTGACTAAAAAAAAAAAAAAAAAAAATCCATGGCTTAAAATCATGTCTAAAAAATTGCAAAGTGAGGGGCGCCTGGTGGCTCAGTCGGGTAAGCATCTGACTCTTGATTTTGGCCCAGGGCATGGCATCAAGCCTCACATCAAGCTCCGTGCTCAGTGGGGAGTCTGCTTCTCTTCCTCTCCACCCCTCCCCCTGCCCTACTCCCACCCCTCACTCACTTGCATGTGCACACTCTCTAGAAAAAAACAAATCTTTAAAAAATTTTTTCTAAGTAAAAAAATTTCTCACATACACTGGAAACATATTAGAACTTGCCATTCAATGTAAGTTGGATCCCTCTGAAGTTGAGGGAGTGAAAGGCCACAGGACCAGGGGTTCAGAGCTCCTGGCCCGAAGGCAGAGACTCCGGAGGCCAGCACCTCCAGCTCGGTGCCCACAGACAAGTTACTTGGCCACAGAACCGCTCAGGGTCCTGATCTACAGACTAGAACGTCCACAACTTTAAAGCACCGAAGTCTGAGATAATGCATGTCTGCCGCTGCCGCTGCCGCCATGCGGTCGTTATGAGGCTGTGTCAGGTGTGCATTAACACCAGAGAACGGACTCCTACATCAGCACATGGTGAAGAGCCCATGTACTCTGTATTTTCAACCCTACAATTCAAACCGCCTTGTCCTCTGTGGTATGAATTAGTAGTTATTTTGTTCCCAAAGGAGGTTTGGGAATCGCAGGCTAAGATCCTCGATGCAGACAGGAGTCTGGGGACATGGGCAGCCAGCCCCACAGTTGCCTCAGAAGAGCGAGCTGGAGCAGAAGCTTCAGGAAGTTTCTCATCCCAGCCATGGCCTCCAACAACCTGACTCTGAGCAGGGCAGCTGCGGGAGGGTCAGTGGCCTGGGCACCAATCTGGCTTCAGATTCTCAGGCTGCAGAGGAGTATAACAACAGGCCAGTGCCAGATTTGGGGAGTGCCAGCCAGGCCTCTCCAGGGGGCCATCTGGCTTGGGAAATTCATAGTCAGAATCCAAGGGCTCGTCGGAAGTCACCGAGGTGGCTCCGTTCGTGTCCAATCCCGCAGAGCACGTCATTATTGTCTGTGGCCTTGTGAGACACAACGCAAGGTGTGGGCACGACAGGAGCAAACAGACTCCCTTAGGGGCCCGACCAGGTCCAGCCACATGGGAGAGGTGTGTGGAAGGATTCTCACAGGGTGGCCCTGGCATCGGCTGGGAACTCGTTAGAGAGGCACGTTCTCAGGCCGCATCCAGACCGGCTGAAGCAGAAACCTGGGAGTGGGCCCAGCGATCCCTGCTGTAGCAAGCCTTCCAGGCGATTCTCCAGCAACTAAGGCTTGAAACCCAGTGGCATAGGATGTGTTCAAGAGGAGAGCCCAGACAGCAGCCATGACAAAACAAACGGTGACAGGAAGCTGGCGTTCCATCAGGACAGACAGCGCAGCTAACAAAACCCCGTGGCACCAAGAACCTCCCACGGTGGGCAGATGAGTCAATCAAGCTGAGAGAAACTGCAGACTGACACAACACGGAGGTTGGTCAGTTCCACACCTCACTGACTAGAGGAGCTCACCTGGAAAAAACCAGGAATGACTGAGTCATCGTATGTGAGAAGAGTTTTGTCTAGAGTGGATGCCAAGCCTGCTCTTCTCTCCGTCCAAAAGAAGAACACTCTCATCAACCTCTTCAAAAGAGATGGCCTTCTCCACACAGGGGCTAAGTCGTGAGATGAGTGTCATCTTGGGATCTCGGCCTCCATGGAAGTCTCGGGCTGAAAGGTGGAGTTTTATCTTAAGGATAAAATGTGTAGAATGAACAGATTTCTCAGGCCTACCCCACAAGACTCCTCACTCAGAAGATCTGAGAAGGGGCTCCATGAAGAGAACTGTTTTGAATATCTGTTTTTAACAAAGGATGCCACCAATCCTGGTGTAGGCGGTCCTCGGAGGACACAATGGCTTCATGATTCACTCATCCAGCAGCAGGACGGTTGGAACCAATGACCTAAAGATCCACCATTCCTCTTTTATTCGACACTTGTCTGTTTTCCACATTGTATTTTTTATGTAATTCATAGATTTTTTACTAGAAGACACTGGAAAAGTCAAGTCTCATTTTTGAAGTGGCAAAAAGTCCTGGAACCCCAAAGTGCAGGAAACTTCTAGATCAAGGGCACATGGCACAGGCAGAAAGGCAGTGGAAGATTTCTGGGACTTCTCAGGACGGGAACCTGGTCATCATATGTATTTTTTTTTTCTTTAAAGATTTTATTTATTTATTTATTTGACAGAGAGAGGTCACAAGTAGGCAGAGAGGCAGGTAGAGAGAGAGGAGGAAGTAGGCTCCCCACTGAGTGAAAACCGATGCGGGGCTCGATCCCAGGACCCCGGGATCATGACCCGAGCTGAAGGCAGAGGCTTTAACCCACTCAGCCACCCAGGAGCCCCTGTATTTTTTTTTCTCCATGCATAAAAGGAGAGCAAGCGACACATCTGAAACTCAGCCCTCTTTCCCCTAAGTCGTGTGACTGAGATGATTAATCACAAGACCCTAGACATGAGCATTTGCAGGGACCTTGGTGGCCACCCTGCCCACCTCACCCTGAGCGTGAAGCCACTCCTTGACCTCTAGAGATACAAACAGCCCGAGCAGAAGGTCCACTGGTTAGAAAGCTCTTCCCCACAGTAAGGTGAAAGAGTCACATGTCCTTCCTTACAGAGAAATGAGAGATTTCCCCGCTACCTTCAGACGTGTGGGTAGGTTCTTTCTCTTTACAGGAAAGCAATAGTGAGGAGCAATTACAGAGAGAAACCTTAATTGGATTACGCAGTTCAAGTGACAAGACAGAAGGAAAATCTTGCCTGTTTTCCTTCATATTTCCCTCCCCGAACCTCTGGCTTCTCTTTGCCACAGCACTGAATAAGTTACTATAGCAAAATGGGGAGAGAGGAAGAAAGAAAACCTCCTCCTGTTTTGTTTTTTTAATCCTTCCATGTCATCTTACTCCTTCATTTTTGTGGCCTTTTGTCTCTGCCAGTTTCCATAGCAACAACCACCAGCAAGCAGTTTGCATCCCTCTCTCTAGCTTGTGCACAGAGAACTCTAAATAGGGTCAAACCCAGCTCTGGATGGAGGAAGACAGTAGAAGATTCATTTCCTTCTCCTTGATGTTGACGTGTGTGTGTTTGAAGGTGTGTGTATGTTTCTGTGCATTGATCTCACTCGGTAGTTTTGGCTACAAGTGATTTTTTAGAGCTTGTCTTTGTTTCAGATTTGGAGGAAAGGAGTGGTGACTTTCATATTAGCCAGATATTTGAGAACATACAGATACATAATTTGTATAATATGAAAAAATAAGGAGAATCAAATAATCTTGCCGGAAAAAAAAATAGCATATGGTGTTCCGTACACACCTAGGAAGGAAACTATTCTCCACAAGTGCACCAGGCTCATAGAATTATTTATAAGACCCATCAACGACCCACCAATCTATTAGGCACAGTTTCACATCAAGCGAGGATACTTGATTTTACTTTATAACTTGAGTGTTTTTCTGTTGCAATGTTCCCTGTTTTGTGTTCTCGTTGGACATTTTTTTCTTTAAAGTGAATGAAAACCGGACGGCCAACAGGTGGTGGTATGGCCACAATCCGGGTCCTCTGAGAAGCACACATCATCTTTCAGTGACTTTTAACTAAGACTGGAAAAAAGCATCATTTTACACCTTTCAAAAACACAAATCCTTATTTGTTATCAGTACAGCTATACATACCAAATTACAACAACAGGAATTGTAGAGGAAAGTTCTAGAGCAAACTTTTAAGAAATATCTCAGAAGAAATTCATACCTGTACTAGTTTTTATCACTGCTGTAATAAATCACTGTAAATTTTGTGGCTTAAAACAACACGAATTTATGATCATATAGTTGTATAGGTCAGAGGTCCAAAATGGATCTCACTGGGCTGAAATCAAAGTATCCGCAGAGCTGTGCTCCTTCTGGAGGCTCTAGGAGAAAATGTGTTTCCTTGCCTTTTCCAGCTCTAGAAGCTGCCTGTGTTTTTTGGCCCTCAGCCTCTTCCTCCCACTTCAAAACCAACAGGGCAGAATCTTCAAAACTCCCTCTGACTCTAAGCCTCCTGTTTCCCCTATATAAGCACCCTTGTATTTGTAAAAAGCCCACTCAGATAATCGGGTTTAACCTACCAACTCAAGAGCCTTACCTTGATCTCATCTGCAAGATCACGTTTGCCATGGAAGGTAACCTACAAGTTCCAGACAGGAAGCAGTAGACATCTTGGGGGCTGTTATTCTGTCTACCATGGTACTGCTTTAATCAAATCATGCCTACCCATCACCCCATGTTAATTTGATCCTGGTCTTATTCCAAGACTCAGACAAAATGACCCTTTCCAACTGGCCCTAAATCCAATCATGCAGTCGAATACCCAGCTCTTGGACCGCAAGCCAGGTTTACGGTGAATGTTCTACAGTTTCTACGACTCAGTCCACCCACTCAGGGTGGTCTGGCTGTACCAGGTTCCGCCTGCTCCTGTCCTTGTGCCTCTTCCCCCCTTCAGGCAGTGCTCTCCATCACTGGCCCCCACGCTTACAGCCTCGAGCACTAGTTTCTGCCCCACAGGGTGAGATGTGGGGAGATGGGGAGAGAATTTGCTTTCATGTTCAAATTTCCTTTCATGAAGAGCATGAATGCCCTTGCCTTTCTATCCGATTTTATATTTGTACTTCAGCTTACGAACTTATTTTTAAAATCTCATCTGCTAATTTTAACCCTTCTGCTAGATCTCCTGTTGAAGAATAGTCTTGGTTTCTGACCTCCCAACCTGGCCTGACTTCTGAAATCCATACTTCTTCTAGCTGCTAGCTTCCTGAGCCTTTACTATCCGCACCCCACCCCACATACACACACACCCCCCACCCCCCGCCCAATGCACAGCCCGGGACACCCCGCTGCCTCGAGACACTCTGGCTGCTACAGCACATTGTCCATTTCCCTTTGGGGCTACGGAGTCCAGAGACCGCGGCTTCCCCACTCCAGCTGTGCGAGGTTGCCACTTGCTGAAATGACTCCTCCCAGGCCTCCCCACTCTCCAGTGGGAAGAGAACTGAAGAAAAGGAAGGAGGCCCCAAGAGGGTTGCTATAGCTTTCCTTACCCTGAATATGAAGAAACTGGCCCACTCGGAGATTTACCTTCAGGTCTAGGTTAAAGCCACAATCCTCCCTCTCCACCACTACACACACACAAACACACCCATCTTCTCTCCCTGCCACCTGCCACGGAAGTCCCTATAGTTTTCTGAATTACGTTTTGATAGCTCCAACTTCCTACAATTGAGATAAGGAGCCTACTCATAATTATCCATGATGGACGAGGACCCGAACCCAAAGGCACCATGCTTCCAAGGACCCATTTTTGAAAATATGAAATCCAAGGACCTGTTTCTAAAATATAAAAGAATGTGACTTTTTATGCAGTGGTGTCACCACTGGCCGGCCGGGACTGGATCCTATAGCTGTGA
This sequence comes from Enhydra lutris kenyoni, assembly GCF_002288905.1. NCBI lineage: Eukaryota > Metazoa > Chordata > Mammalia > Carnivora > Mustelidae > Enhydra > Enhydra lutris. The sequence goes on from NW_019154111.1 coordinate 3,115,455, forward strand.
CAGAGGCAGTGCCTGGAGTTGGAGCTGCCAGCCTCCGTACACGTCGCAGACCATGGCCACGTGGCTAGAAACTTGTAGAGTTTGGTCATTCCTCTCCCTGCATCTCCGTACCGTATCAAATGTCACAAACTCACTCACAAACCTAAGCAGTCCAGACCTCACGGACAATGTGACACTGGCTCCTGGAATCACTCAAAAAGGACATTTCCTCTTCTTTTGTTCTAAACAGCGTAAGAAAACGACATTACCCCTGCCTTCCTTCAACTGCTGTCCAAAGTCAAATAGAGGACAGGCACTCTAGGGTTCTAGGTGTTTTCATTATTAACTGCCTTAATGAGATGTTTCTGGCCACAATAAGAGTGCCCTCCAACTTGAACACCAAAAATTACTTTTATATGCTTCTTTGATTTCCAGGGGAGAAAAGAAAGTTGGGAGTAAAAGGAACTGTTGAGAAACAGCTCAATTACATAATTGGCTAATTTATAGCATTTCTCCACTGATTGTAATCAGTCTTAAACAAAATAAGGTTATTAAGTGAAGGTTTTCACTGCATCGTGACCGAAACTTGACTTTCGTTCACCTTCATTACTCTGATTCACTTCCATCACAGAATTTCAAAAATAACCTTGGTTTAAAAAGGACCAAGCCATCTTGTGGTATCTGCTAGATGTTTCTTGAATATATTCTACTTCCGTTGTTTACAATGGACTTAAAGACTTTAATAAGGCCACTATGGCTGCCTCCTCGTCAAAATGACAAAGAACACACTGACCTATATAGAAACATATATCCACAGACATACAGACAGGTACATAAGCACACACATAAATAATCTGAAAGATGTAGCCAAAACCTAGACAGAAGAGAGGCTCCATTGCTTATTAACTCTATGACCTTGGGCAAATTACCGAATATCTCTGAGACAGATTTGTTATCTACCACGAAGGTAATAACACTGAAAATGAAGCTAATGATAACTGAATACACCATAGGGTTTTTGTGAGAATTAGATGAGTAGACACATGTTAGGCCCTTATAACAGTGCCTGGCAAATAAGGCCAGTAAGAGTTTGTGGCTGACTTTTAGTGGTAGTGGGGACGGTGAGGTAGTGGGAGAGACAGTGCTGGTAGGAACAATGGTAATGAGAGTTTTAGAACATGTAGTTCACTGAACAAGAGAGTATGAGCAGGAAAATCATACATCTATGCAACTTACATTACTTTTAAATACACCGTGTTTCATGGATATTGCCCTCATAATAAAATTGAAATTCACTGGGGCGCCTGGGTGGCTCAAGTGGGTTAAAGCCTCTGCCTTCAGCTAGGGTCATGATCTCGGGGTCCTGGGATCGAGCCCCGCATCAGGCTCTCTGCTCGGCGGGGAGTCTGCTTCCCCCTCTGTCTTTGCCTGCCTGTGATCTCTATCAAATAAATAAATAAAATCTTAAAAAAAAAAACTGAAATGCACTGAGCCAATCCTTATATTAGGAACTTTACAACACTGGCTCTAAAACTCACAATAACCCCAACAGGTAGGTATCACTAATCTCATTCTTCAGGGAAGAAAACAGAGACCCCCAACAGTTAATTACGTAACCAAGGCCACAGAATGGACGATGGTGGACCAGGCATTGTCATTCAACAAACATTCTCCTCCAAGCCTGTCTCTCTCCAAAGCCAATGCTTCCCCCTGCTTGGTCCCTCCAGCAAAGCCAGCAGGCTAGGATTCAGACTCCCAGTTTTTAACAGATGAGGAAAAGGAGGCAACCAGGAGGTAGAGGTTTAGGAGTAAAGTACAAGGTGTGTGTGGGTGGTAGTGAGTGCAGGTGATGGCCATGGAGGTGGGGATGGTGAGGATGATGGCCGAGATGAGAAGGATGATGGCGGGCTTGGTGAGGATGATGGCAGGGTTGATGAAGATGATGATGGGCATGTTGAAGATGATGGCGGGGATGTTGGGGATGACAGCGGGGATGTTGGGGATGACAGTGGGGATGTTGGGGATGACGGCGGGGATGTTGGGGATGACGGCGGGGATGTTGGGGATGACAGTGGGGATATTGGGGATGACAGCAGGGATGGTGAGGATGACAGCAGAGATGATGGTAGTGAAAGTGGTAATGGGGTGTGTGGGCAGAGAGCAGTGGAGGTGGATGGCTAGACAGTGAGGATGGGGTGAGAGAAAATGGCACAGCACAGACCCCACCGAGAACTAGATTCCTCCAGTTGGCCCAGTAACAGCCACTCTCCAAGTCTGCCTGTGGCAAGTGATGATTACTCTTTTTCAGCTGAAAAGACCGTCAAACATTTTAAATTACAATTGTCAGTAGTGAGATGGTGTTTCATCATGTGAAATGATCTAAAGCTGCAAAGCATAAAGGCTTCTTTAAACAGCGAAGTAATGGCTCCCTACAGAGAACTAAACTTCAAGCACAGAGCAGGGCTTGCTCCTCCTAGAGATGCCGGGAGGAAAACGAGCGCGTGTCCCCTGACTCAGGAAGAAAGCACGCGGCCTCGGAACCACCAGGACACACGTGTGCATGTGCACCTCCTGCCAGCCCTCTCTCTAACAGGGTCCTCAGACGGCGCCCCCGAAATGCGGCCACTGTGCGTGCTGGCTCTTACCCCACCTGGATGCAGCCAGGTTCCCCTGCCGTCCTGCTAGTGGAGAAGAGGCAAGGAAACGAGAAGTTTAAAGGGGAAAAAAAATAGCAATCCCGAACTGCACACCATGTTACGATGGTGTTCACGAGCTTCTCTCACCCAACAGAAGTTACTAAAGAGCAGCAAAACTGTTTGTGGGTTCTTTCTCCTGTTCTTCCAGAACCACTGAAGGTGCAAATGAGTCACAAATCTGCAAGATGCCAGGCAGCAAGGAGAGAGTGAAGGGAGTCCAAGAATCCGCCTCAGACCGTGCCAGGCCCCTGCCAATACGCCAAGCCACTGCGGAGAGGAGTGAGGAGGGGACAGCAAGGCCTGAGGTCGTGAGCTCCCGGCACAGAGGATCAGATGGGAGGAGGCAGGGGAGAGGGAGAGGAGGCAGGGGAGTGGCAGTCATCGGAGACGTCACCTGCAGGCCTGCCTCTGATGCCTCATCTTTGGCCGCCCGGCCCTTTGTTTCACTTGCTCCTTCTGCCCTGAAGCCCAGCTGTTAGGAGTTTCCAAATGACAGGAGTCACTTGGACTCCAGACCCTGAAGCAGTCTCTGCTGCATTCCTCAAGCGTGTGGGCTCAACAGGATTTTCCAAAAGCCCCAAGCCCGAGACGGGCCTTTCCACACCCTTCTCTGGGCTATAGCCCTGGGAACCTTCTCTGGAAAGTTCAATCAGGACCAAGATAGAAGGCATCATTCAGTCACTCAGTGAACATTTACTGAGCACCTACTCTGTGCTAGAAAGCATTCTAAGGACTGAGAATAGTGCTGTGAGGAAGAGAGAGACCCAGGAACAGGAAACCTTAGCTAGCAGGGTTCTAGGAGGCCTCCTCAGCTGTCACCCTTGGCCCCTCCGTGCGGGGCGGGAGGGGGCGGGTGCCTGTCCACCTGAACAGAACCAACACCACGAGCGAAAGCATCCTGGTCACACCTGCCCCCACACCTCCCACATCGGTTCTCAAGACCCAACACCATTTCCAGCATCCTCAGGGCCTGGTGCTGAGGCAGGAGAGAAGATGAAGGGCAGTTAGGGACGCTGGCGGGTGGGGGTTAGCCGAGGCGAGCAAGGACCCTGGGCCCTCTCAGGAGCTCCTGGAGAACAGGCCTGAGCTGAGCATCCAGGTAGCACCGTTCCCTCTGCCCACCTCCCAACAGGGCCGCCTGGCCCCTCCGGCCGGATCAGACGCACGGTCTGCGACATCGACTTCCCTCCCCTGGGCAGCCGTGCTGATATAGGTCGGATCAGAACCAAGGCTGCACTAACCAAGGAGTTCAGGTCGTTGTCTGCTATTGATTCAGCTGCCTGGGAGAATCTGCAGGCTCCTCGCGGGAGGTAAAGATAAAGGAGAAACAAAAGAGCCTCCAGACTGTTTGCGTTCGCACCCCTCCTAGGACCCGCCCTGGATTGAGAATAATTTTCCAAATCTTTACCAGCTGCCTGGCAGCTTGCCACAGATCAATAAGTCTTCTTCAGAGTTCCAACTTGCAAAAATATTTACTGTACATAATTTAATAGAACCCTCTCCTGGATAAGGAGCTGACACTTTTAATTACCTGGAACAAGTGCTCTCCTTCTATAGGACGCGGCACACACATGGCTCGGATGCCAATGAAATGCATCTCCCGGGGCTTCTCACGACTGATTCAGGGAGAGGAGGGTGCACTCGATGGTGACCTCCGTGGGGGGCTGTTGGCGGGAAGGGCAGCCACAGATGGAACTCACGATTTTTCTTCCCAGGAGAAATTTCAAAACACTGCTCCCTCTCTTCCTCCGCTTTCTTCTCTACTCCCTTCAATAGACATCCACCTGCTCAGATACAGACAAAGCTTTTCCCCATTTCCTGGAGATTAGGTCGTGCATCTTCTTCCGGATGCCACCAGGGGCAGCAGGCTCTCACACCCTGGTCTTGTTCAGGTCTTGGGGACACGTGACTGAAAATGTACGATCTAGAACCGACACAGCAATGACCACAACCACGTCAATAGCCAGCACATGGGAAACACCTTCCAAGGGTCAAACATGGTACCAGCCTCTTAACATACTTCATTTCCAAGCTGGATAATAAGCCTGTGGGAGGCATTGTTTCACCAACTTTTCAGGTGAGGAAACAGAGGCTCAGAGACATTATGTAACTTATCCAAGGTCACCAACCACTAAGCTGCTATGCAGGACTCAAAGATATATGGGTCTGATTACAATCTTGTGTTGCATGTCCAGCCTGTTTTGAGGAAGCGACACCCAATTCCCAGGAAAGTTCCAGAAATCTGGACTAGTTTCTGTCCCAGGGTTGTGTAGAGGTAAGTTGAACAAAAATGGACAGTTCTGGAGACTGGGTAAGGAAGCCTTACCTCTTGTGGCCTCCTCCCTCTGGGCTTGACGCCTCCCCTCCAGAACTCCTCCCTCCTGGGACCCCAGGAGAATGTCCACCCTCCACCCTGCACAGTGGACGAGGCTGGGCCCAGCATCACTCTGTCTCCGGCCTGACGTGGTCAGGAGCCCCATCAGCAATGTGGGCATGTCTCTCAAATGCTAATTAACTTCCTTTGGCATCTTAGACAAAAGCAATCCTCTGGCAATCATATTCTGCATAGAACCTAAAAATTTGTGGGTGTACAATAAATATTCAGTTCCTAACAACAATTCCCACACTTGCTAATGATTGTGTGAGTACATTTGGTTTCATCGGCTAAATCCCGCCAACTAGTATGCAACTGAGCCATAGGAAAGTTCATGTCCAATGAGGTTTTCAACACCACATAATTTTAGAGTTGAGTATTCGACTGAGATGCCACTGAGACCTAGAGAAAGTACATGATAATTCTGGGCCACCCTTGCGAGTGCTGACCCTCCAGGAACAGTGGAGGGGCAGAGTCAAGAAAATATGATGGCAAAGAAACTTGGAAATTTCATTGAAATGGTGGATTCAAAACAAAATGGGTGGAATGGTTCTTCAGCCTGTGCTCCTTGGGGCTCCTCAAGGAGACTCCTGCAATCATATCCACTACACCCACATCAGCCAGCCAGGGGGCCAGGGGGAGAACAGCAAAGCACCAGGATACACCAGTTCTCAAAATGATGAATGCATGGGGTTATTTAGTGTGCAATTTAATTTGTTACACTCACTACAGGTGCAGGAGTGCTAGAGAAACCAGACACAGCTTGCATATTTCAGGGGAGATGGGCAATAGGTACCTTTCTCTGGGGAAGGACAGAATTGCAGGCAGGAAACAAATGGATATGCATTTCATGCCTCCATTTTTCTGGGCAAACTAATCCATCACACCCCCCACTCCAGGCACATACCCTTGTCTTCTATCATTTGAAAGGAATGTCCACAAGAGATGCTTGAAAACCTTCATGGGCACTCATGTGATATTCATGTGTATCTCTTAATTGATGATACCTCCCTGAGAAGAGTTGAAAAAGCTTTAGAAAGGGGGAAGGGAACTTGTGCACAGAGGAGGAGGAGAATAAAAGCACAGGGCAGGAAGGGTAACAGTTCCCAAGGTCATGGGGTCCACATGATCGCTAGTTTGAAGGATCAGAACGCAACAGCAGAATTGTGCATGCATGCGTGTATCAGCGTACATGTGGACCACAGGATGGTCATAGCTGCTGTGGGCCTACAGGGGACTTTCTTTTTGTTCATGGTTACTCTAATTTTTTACAATATAATGTAGTATTTGGGCACTGAAAAGAATGGGAGTTTAAAAATGTATGGAATGTGAACAGGGATAATGGACTCCTGGATTCTGTATTTGAGAACAAAAATGGGCATAAAGGCTTGGGAGAGAGTCTTGAATCTTGGGCAGCAAACAAACAAAGTCTGGTCAAACTGACTTGGAATGACACATGTGACAGTTGGGGCTATGCCAATGGAGAGTCACAGCCAGGAGGTCAACCCCTTCCTTGAGGCGGGCAGGTCTGTATTCTGAGAACATGGGAAAAAGCCCATTCAGAGGATACAACCTCTGGGGAATGCTCCAGAGGGAGCAATAGGAGGTCCCCAATAAGACAACAAATGGGTCAGACCAGTGAAGAACAGGCACAGAGAGAATGGCAAACAGGGAAAACACCAAGAAAATTGCAAGGTCTGCCTTGGTGAGGCCATGGTTCAGCTGATCTGAAGCACTCATTCTTTTTCAAGACTGAGCAGACACTCGAGGTCCTCTTTCCCCACAGCATCACCCATTCAAACTGTTTTCATCAAGTCACTAGTGATTTCCTTGACCTTCTGTGTCCAAATCACCCTCCCCATGTCTCTCCCTCCCTCTATAGTAAAAACTCTTCAAGACATATCTGTAGTCATCATATCGAATTTCTCACTTCCTGTTCTCTCCTGAAACCTGTCCAAACAGATTTTTGTTCCCTCCACTTCTCCAAAACTGTTCTTATCAAGCTCATCACTGCACCCCATGCTACTAAATCTACTGGAAACACATCAGTCCTCTTTCTACCTGGTTCACCAACAGTATGGGACATTCACCCTTTCCTCCCCTCCAGTAATTCCCACGGCTTCCAAGCACCACACTGTCCATTTCCTACTAAGTCACTGGATGCAGCTTCTCCATCTCCTTTGCTGCTTCTCCCTCATCCACTTGACCTCTTACCATGAGAGTGCCCCAGCAGCCTGTCCCAACTCTTCTCTCTCCTACTTCCATTTTACTTCCTTGGTGACATCACCTAGCCTACAGCTTTAAACATCATCTGCATGCCAGAGGCTCCCAAATTTACGTCTCCAGTCCCTACTTTATAGTGAACTCAAGAACTGCAATCCATGTGTTTATGTATTATCTCCAGTTGGACATATTAACACATCCAACACTTCCATAAATCTAACTCCTTCTGCCTGTTCCATCTCAGCTGATGGCAGTTCAACCTGTTGCTCAGTTGCTCAGGCCGAAAAGTCTTGGAGCCATCCTCGATTTTTCTCACACCTCACATCTAGTCTATCAAGAATCCTGTCGGCTCAGCCTTCAAAATCAGGACAGAGTGTGACTGCCTCTTACAACTCCCTTTGCTACCTTCCTGGTCAAAGCTGACCATCTCTCACCTAGATTATTGCAATGGCTGGTCCCTCTGCCACCGTCTTCTTCCTGCCTTTGGGATATATTCAACCCAGGAGGGAGTGTGATCTTGCTAAGACATAATCAGGTCATATCATTCTTCTTAAAATCCTCCAGTGGCTTCTAACAGCAGTGTTTCTCTCAAATCCATCAGTTTCTTCTTATCTACAATTCACACTTATCTTTACTACCATCTCTGTTAATACCATCCATGTCCCCATCCCCCCATATCATTCTCCACTCAGTAGCCATGATCTTCCTAAATAGGAAATCTAATCACAGTACTCTCCAACTAAAAGCCCTTCAGTGGGATTCTATAAACCTCATAAAGGATAATATGTAAATCCCTCGGCTTAGTGTGGTCTTCTTGGCACGCTCAATCTATCCCGTCACTTTGCTGTGCTGTGGTGGTCCGAGTGGATCTCCTGGCCACGGGTCTTGATAAGCATGTTCAGTAATCAATGGTATAGTGACCACTGATTCTGTGTGCTCCAGAACAGTAACCTGTCATTAGAATAGTCTTTGAAGAATTGCCCTCTTTGTGTGCATTTGATCTCCTTAACCAGATTGTTTTTAGTTCCCTGTGAGCTAGTACTACAACTCTTATTTTATTTTCTGCTCCTTTATCAGCTCTCTGATGCTAGCAGGTGACTTGATATTTGCTTAATTAATGGGGAAGAACAGACAGTATGACTTGGGTAAAGGGATGCTAGGCAGGTATTTCTGGGCCACGGGTTGATTTTTTTTCCCTTAACACATCTTCGATGGCTATTATAAAATGTTCTGTAGGATGGTCGATGTGCTAGCAGTTTGGTACAACACGTTTTTCAATTCCTTTGAACAAAAACACCAAGAACAAATGACTTTACCTGAATATGTTGCAATGACAGAAAAGCTTTTCCCCTGGGACGAGAATAAAAGGCAGCTCTCTTGACCTGATAAGTACAGGACAAAAGGATGATGATTTGATACAGTGGTTCAACAGGCTGGATGCTGGCTTGTGGAATCCGCTAGCCAGTCACGGGAGGGAACTGGCATTGAGGACAACCATGATGACTATGCTAGCCATAGCCCCAACTTCCCTCTTCTTGCTCTATATGGGTAGAAACCAAGATTCTGCCCGCACACTGCCACAAATCTGAACCCTCAATGGGGGAATGAGGCAATGTGTGAGGGGTGCTGTTACTTCACTCATTCTACCACAGCATATTTTAACCAAACTCCAGGCACTCCCTTGCGAGAGACTGTAGGTCGGACTGGTTGGAGGACAGTAGTAGGAAGTGCACCCACCTCAGGGAGTTTTGAAATATCCAGTGTTGATGTCTCAAGGGTCCAGCCCTCCTGTTCTAAGATGCATGGGTTGACTCTAATGGCATAAAGGCAATAAACCTAAAGACATCACAGACTGGGATGGGGGATATATTAATATATAAAGAGGGCTAATTAGGGAGGAAATATTGCATGTCAAAATGATCTGAGAATCATGAGACCTGCATCTAACCGCTAATTTCCTGAGTCACCTTGAGCCAAGTATATAAACTCTCCAGTCTCTGAAGACCTCTTCAGGTCGATGAGCTTAGGGCTCATTATTTAGGCTGGAATGTTTAACCTGGTGATGGCAAATCACAGTGGCCAGGCTCCTTGGCCCATGGCAGAGAAGAGTCACACCAACAGCTTCAACCTCTTGTCCAGAATAGAAGAAAATCTTTACCCCAGGTGTTGCAGCAGGATACAGGGAAGGATGAAAACAGAGCATTTTATAAGCCAGGATGTGAGGGCTCTCAGGAGGCAGAAACAGCTCTCCTTTTATTCCTGGTTTAGACCCCAAGACTTTGGGAGACCAGTGATGCTTTCAGTGGCCTGGGTACATCATCTCCTAGGCCAGAGCTCATCTGACATGTATGCTTGACACTCCCTCTCCCTCAGCACCTAGCCTCCCCTGGGAGAAGGGGAAGAATTCCATTTGTTTCTTTTCCCTCAGGAGAGGCTGGATGTCATATTCCCTTCTGGGACTCCTCCTATCAAAAAAGGTATTCAAGAGAAGATACTACCCGTGTGAAGTTTGGACAGAATCCCAAGCCAACATATCCCTCCACCTCTACAGTAGCAGTGCCTATGCCTCCAAAAGAAAAGAAATGACCAGAAAGGAACATATATACATTCTCTCTCAGGAGCTAACCTCACTCCTTCCTTCTCTGCAAGTGGAGAAGAAAGGAGAGCACAACTGAAAGTCTTAGGACACACTTATGAATGATATGACATCCTAAGCCATCTAGTCATCCTTGAGGGAGTCAGCCTCCCGTGGGACAAGCTGGCTAAACACCCAAGGCCTGTGGCCTGGGAGCCATGAGGCCACCAGGCAAGGATGGTTTGATGGGGTTTCTCTCTAAAGAGTTTTTTTTTTTTTTAAGATTTTATTTATTTACCCGACAGACAGAAATTACAAGTAGGCAGAGAGGCAGGCAGAGAGAGAGGAGGAAGCAGGCTTCCCGCTGAGCAGAGGGCCTGATGCGGGGCTCGATCCCAGGACCCTGGGATCATGACCTGAGCTGAAGGCAGAGGCTTAACCCACTGAGCCACCCAGGCGCCCCATCTCTAAAGAGTTCTTAACATGTACTTAGCAATTAGGCTGAATTACATGCACTCTACTTTCTGAGGCTACGCTGCTTGTTCAGAAGTTGTTTTCAACCAGAACTTTAATAGAAGATGCCCCTAAAAATACGACTTTGCTTCTTAATGAGCTCCCAACATTCTGCTCCAGTTCCGTCTACAATGGAAGATCTGTAAGCGTCATATAAAACCCCATGGTGTATACTACAGGTGAGCTTGTCCCAACCTTACAGACCATGTCTTATATAGCCGGTGCCTGTCCTGTTTTCTCTAGTCCTCATTTCAACCGCAAATGCTTCGAAGACAGCAATCAACCCCAAGATCTCTTGTGTTGATAAAATATAATTTCAGATCATTCCCTGAAAGGCACTAAGATTCTTAAAATGCCCTCCCACTAGGCTGCATTACTAATTAGATATCAGAATGGGAGGAGCAGTTGGAGGTACAGGGTATTAGATCATCACCAAAATCGCGACTTTGAGTAAAATAAGCATAGCTTTCTTCAGAAGACAAAATACTAAAGCATGTTGCCTAAAACAGTGATTTCATCCTGAAGCTACATTAACGTGTCATCGCAAACAACAAATTCTAACTCAACCCTGGGCTATACACAGACTAACCGGAAGAAGCCAAGTTCAGAGACCAAAGTTCACAGACCTCATGGCTGCACTGAGCATACAATGGGTCTGGAAATGAAGGCTCCATGAGTTGCGACTGGAACAGTCAGCTTCCCTGGGGACATGTGTCTTCTGTGGACAACCAGGCTAGCTGCTGGCATTGCCGGCTTGCTCCTGACGCCAGCTGTTCCTGGGAATCATCAGAAATCAGCAGGAAACTGGGATCCCATCCTTTAAGAGCATGAGTATACACGACGGAGGGCGGATGCCTAAAGCCCCAACCACCATGTCCACCTGCCCACCTCCAGCGCGTGGCAGGGAAGGAGAAAGTATCAGAATCACGAAGCCAGTGAAAGTTTTCTCTCTTCTCCTCTTCCTGCTTTCTGCACCTTCTCTGTCATCCTCATCCGCCTTCCCTGCTCCATCCCTAAAGTGGTGCCTTCATTTAGGATCTTGCAAGTCTCCAGGAGCTTCATCTGAAACTCGAAGGCTAGTGGTTGGGTCACACACCTTGTCCTTCTCCAATTCCCCCAGAAGGACTTGAACATGTACATCGTACATACGTCAAAACCCACAGAATGTACACCACCAAGAGGGAACTCCCCTCTGAATCACAGACTCCAGGTGATGACGACGTGTCAACATTAGACCAGCGTAGCACCTGGTACAGAACATCTGGAGGGTGCCAGGGGCGGGGTGCAGGAAGCATGTAGGAACTCTCTACATGCTTTCCGTTCAGTTTTGCCATGAACCTAAAACCGCTCTTAATAAGTTTATTTTTTTAAGTAGTTAAAAAATGGGGTGGGAGTAAATTTGAGCTTTTCCCTCTCTCTTTGCTCAACACTTTCTACTGGCAAATTTGTCTTTCCTATGATGGGATATTTCTGGGTGGAAAACTTCATGAACTCTATGCCTCATAAAAGGAGGCCACCTCCTACCCGATGTAGGAATAGTTAGAACATTAAAAAAAAAAAGTGTTTCAGTCAAGACAGTGTGGAGAGGACTCAGCGAACAACAGCAGAGAAAATATCCAGGAAACTAATTTCACTGTTTGGTGTAGAATTGCATTGTTCAATTCAGTAGTCACTAGGTATACGTGGGTATTTGAATTCAAATGTAAAAGCCATTAAAAGGTCAGATCCTCAGTCACACCAGCCACATTCCAAGGGCTTGGTAGACACACGTGGCTAGTGACTGTGGTACTGGACATCACAGATACTGAGCATTCCAGTCATTACAAAAAGTGCCAGTGGACAATACTGGTCTAGAGGAGGGATGGACAAACATTTTCCATGAAAGAACAGTTTCAGGCTCTGTGGACCAAATGGTCTCTGTCACAACTATTCAACACTGTCCTCGTAGGGAGAAAACAGCCACTGACGATATGCAAATGAACAGGCATAGCCCTGCTCCAATAAAATTTCATTTACAAAAATGGGATTTGGTCTGCAAGCCAAGTCTGTCAAGCCCAGGTCTGGAGGACCCATTCCTGGGGACATCTGACGCCCAGGTCCTAAGTTACTGCCAGGCTTCGACTCAGGCACACCCAAGCAATAGCGGTGGCCAGACTAAATTCTACGTTCGGCACAACCTGGACCTTTATTTATCAGGACATCTCTCTATATAATCATGATTGATAAAATGCAAATCCATTTAAAATCATTACTGCTTTCAAAGGAGCATTTGCCATTGCCTACGATTGTCAAGGAATGAACCATGAATATTATCTCTGATTGGCTTTCTCTAATCAAGTAATGCATGTTTGGTTTAGAAAAATGAGGGAGCAAGATTTAAAAAAGAAGAAGAAGAAGAAGAAGAAGAAGAAGAGGAGGAGGAGGAAGAAGAAAAAGGCAAAGGGAATTATCTGAGTTTCCCCACAGGAGATTTTTTTAACCATCGTTAACATATAAATACATGATTTCTTCGTTCACAACTACATTTCTTGTACGTAGCTCAGTGCTGAATGAGAGGTGCGGTGTAAATATTTGTTGAATGACAAAAGTGACTAAGTATCACAAGACAGGCGTGTTCACAGATGGCCTTCAGGACTTCTGTAAACCTTCCTAAGAGAGTATCGCTGGGTGCACGTGAGGATTTCTGGAGTGATCTATAGCTTTTGTTGAATTGTCAGGGATATCTATGACCTTAAAAGGAGGAGAAGCTCCCAGTCGTCCTTAGGACTGAACCGACAGGCCTTCACATTTCGGTCCATCGATGATTACACCCCCTAGAGAAGCAGACTTTTCCCAGGGCTGTCTTCTGCCACTAACCAAAGTCATCTATCTGAATTTAAACCATTGCAGGTGGAAAAGCTGCTTGTTTTAAACATAATTCACTCAACAGAAATGGAGGAAGAGGATTCTGGTGTCTTCTAAGTCTGAGGACACAGATCCGGCATATGGAAAAAGACTCCTAAAGAGTTCAGGCTTGTCTCACCTGTGAACCCTGCCAGTCCAGCAGGCTCAAGCATGGGCGCAATGAGGTCAGACTGTAAGCCCACTCCCTGCAATGTCGGGCTAAGACCAAGGTGCCCCCCAATGGCATGCGAATAGCTCGGATAGCAAACCGCAGTTCTTCTAGCTTTGGGGGACCCTCCCAGGGATGGCCTCACTGGGTACGGCTCCCAGGATAGTAGGCAGAGGGATAGCCCAGGGTTAGCTACCATCAACAATGAAGAGTTAGCCCAGCAACACAGGGATGGTTTTCTTCCTCAAGGTGCTCTTACAATCTGGGGAAAGAGGACTTGATATTTACAGACAGACACCCATTTAGAATTCTCTCGGGAATTTTACCTGAATCTGCTCTACAAAAAAGCAAATTCCGGTTTCTTTCTTGAATCTTCATAATTCAGCGCAGTTAAAACAGGGCCATTAATTGCTAAGAGGAAAGGGCTTTCTCATGCCCAGTGAAACCTTTAGAAAAGCAGGCTCCTTAGAAGCATTTCTATTTCTAGATCATGCCTTTCCCTGGCCTCCCTCTCTTATCACCGAGAGCATGGGTAGGAGGCAGGAATTTTTTGCTTCTGAGAAAATGATCATCTGCCCCTCCCACTTGTTCTCCACCTGGAGTCCTAAACTAATTATGACATCCTAATCATTTCCAAGAGCAACCACTATGCTGTCACAAAGACAGGATAACGACTTCGACTTCAAACCAAGATACAGAGAAGAGCTAATCACGGTTCAGAAACAAAAGGTCCTGTTTTTATGCAAATAGACATAGTTACAAAGAGTCTGCAGAGATAATGACCAAATATGTAATCTATGATAAACAGATTTAAGGCTAAATCGACATGAGTGCCTCCAAATTCACACACACACAAAGTGGCAAATGATCCTTTAAAGGGATGTTATACCCTGAATCAAAACTATGATGAGAAAATCCCCTGAAGTCTAACAGTTGCATTTCTCAAAATTGGGAGCCAGCCTATGCCTCCCATGAGAACCAGCTAGGGAAAGAACCTGTTCAAAGGTGTGCGGCATCTCCCAGGGCATGAAGTGTGGCTCCCAGCTCCTGACCCCTTCTCACCCAATACCCTCACTCAGTTGGTAGAGCATCCAACTCTTGATCTTGGAGTTGTCAGTTCAAGCCCCACACTGGGTGTAGAGATTACTTAAAAACAAAATCTTAAAAATAATTTTAAAAATACATAACTCATATCCTATCACCCCTCTGAGTAAGAACTCTCCAGTAGTTTCCCCTCTAGGATCCAAGAACCCCAAATGATCTGCCTCCTCATAAGTCTCTTACATCACCTCCCAAAAAGACCTCTGAGTCACTCTACTCCTATTCAAGGGAGTTTCTTGAATGTGCCTGCAGCTTGATGCCTCAGGACCTTTGCACTTGCTAGTCCTTCTGCCTGGAATACTCTTCCCCTGATATTCCCATGGCTGCCTCTCTCATGTGTCTGTCCAAATTCTCCTCTCCAAGAGGCCTTTCCTGACAACTCTTCTCAAAGTCTCACCTTCTCTTCCCATCCCAATAGTTCATATCCCTTCTCACACTTGTCTTCCCACTTAGCATGCTTATCGCTACCCAGTGCATTTTATCCTGCACTCATCTTGTTCATCATCTATGTCACAACAGAATACAAGTTCCATAAAAGCAGGGATTTTGTCTCTTTGGTTGAAAGAATCACTGCGAGTGTCTCTCGCAGCGCATGATGCACAACAAGGACTTACCGGCTACAGGAACACTAGTTCGTGTTCAGTTGGCATTTCCACTGCTAATTAATAGTTAAAAACAAAATGTGACTGGTTTAAACGAGAAATGGTCTCAATGCCTACGAACATGAAATCGGTTAAATGACACAGCCACAGAAAGATAACACCAGGCAGCCAGCCTTAGGACATGACCACATAGAATTGAGTCACTCATATGGAAGGAGCAACACAACCTAGTATGTCAAATAAGAAGGCAGCAGAACAGTCGGTCTAATATTATTCCAGCAGAAGCTACTACACACGAATATCACATGTGTATGCCTCACATGCATTTATTATAAAACCCCATTTGTGTGAGCATGTCTTTGTGTGGATAGATTGGTAGTAGAAAAGATGATAGGAGAGAGAGGAAAATCAATCGATCTTGGTAGAAGAATTTATGGAGATTTTTGCTTTCTTTATTCTTTCTGCATTGGTTGTCTACAATGAGCAGCCTTTAAACAATTTTTTTAAGAGTTTTCTTTTTTTTTTAAGATTATATTTATTTATGTGACAGAAAGAGACACAGTGAGAGAGGGAACACAAGCAGGGGGAGTGGGAGAGGGAGAAGCAGGAAGCCCGAAGTGGGGCTTGATCCCAGGACCCTGGGATCATGACCTGAGCCGAAAGCAGACGATGAACGATTAACAACTGAGCCACCCAGATGCCCCTAAGAGTTTTCTCTTTTAATATTTACCTAGCATTTGCTAACTGCTGAGAGCCTGACGAGGCCTAATGTCCCCTAAAAAGCAGCATTTAAGCCATTTCAGTTTAACCTTCCAGAAGCCATGTGACAGCCTGCTCTTCAGAATTCCAAAGGAACATTTATCCCCTTTCCTTATGACAAAAGCACCCACAAGGAGATGGTAAATATAAGTAAGTCTAGCTCACTAATTAATATTTTGTGAGCCCAAATCTCCAAGCGCAACCAGGCAAGGCATCCTTTCTCAGCCACGAGGCTTCCCCCACCCTCCATCCCCCTGACCCGGCCTTCAAGTTCAAGAGCAGGCCTTGATCTGGGCAGACCGGGGTGCCTGGGTCTGCTGCCCACCCCAAGCACGTCCTGGGCCCCGGGCCTCTGCTCTTGCCACCGCCGTGCCTTGAATGGCCCTGTCCTTCTAGGGCTTGCTAGAACCCCCTTCCTCCAGGAAGCTTTCGGACCCAGACTTCCTCAAAGGTGCTCTCAGGGCATTTCTAGTGGACATCAAGGCTATCAACCCTCATGCTGTCATTGGTCCTCATTGTTCTGAATAATGGTCTGTGTGTCCTGTGCTCCCGTGACCCGGCAGGGAGGGAGGAGACAGAAGAGGAGTGCGACCCAGGACCTTGGATCATTTCAGATTCCCAGCCAGTCTGTAAGCTTCTCATTTGATTCTGACCTCCTCGTTTCTCAGCACAAAGCAGAGAGCATTTTGTACGAATTAGGAACTTCACCAGTGGCTGCCGGCAGTCACGGTGACGAGCCCGAGCTGCCTCCGGCCAGTGGGAAACGGCTCCCACACCTGCTCCGGGCCCTGCACCCTGGAGGAAAGGCTGAGCCCGTGCCCTGAATGTCGCCACTACCGGCTGCACAGAAAACTCACCTGGGGAGATTTTCTTTCTTTCTTTCTTTTTTTAATGTGACAACTAGGACTCAGACAAGTCAATCAGCAATTCCAGAACAGGGCCTGGAAATTGGTTCCTCTTAAAAGCTCTCCAGGGGATGCCAGGGGCAGCCAGGGCTGAGAGCCACTGCTCTGGCCTAAAAGGTCACTTTGGCACCTGGCAAGTGTGAGAGCTCCCTTCAGGCCTGCTGGTATCGGCAGAACAAAATCCCGACCATGGAGATTCCACAATGGCGGAATTGTGGAGGGGGGAAAAAAATGGGGGCTGGGCTGCAGGCCAGAAATAGTGACCACTGCCTCCTGTCTGAGCTCTCCCCCCTTGTCCAAGGCTTCCTTGAAAAGTCTAGCCTGAGGCCCCTGGACCTCCACCCAAATGTCTCCTGCCACGGGGGAGCAGTGAGGCTTCCCTGTTGACACAGGTGGCATCTCAACCCAGAAGGGCAGAGATGCCCATGTCTACTGGGGCAAAGTACTTTGAGACAGGCCACTGGCATCATCCAGTTCCAGGATGGGAAGCCATTAGACCACGGCGGTCGGCATAATGATGGCCAGCTGAACTTCCTTGGTGGCCTGGAGATACTCAGGGCTGGGGCATTTGGTCTGGATGCCCCAGATGCCGAGCCTCATGCTGTCCATGGCACAGGCTTGTGATGTGTTCTTAAAGGCCAGATGTTCTTTTCTCTATAGAAAAGTCATTCTCGGGGCGCCTGGGTGGCTCAGTGGGTTAAGCCTCTGCCTTTGGCTCAGGTCATGATCTCAGGGTCCTGAGATCAAGCCCCACATCGGGCTCTCTGCTCGGCGGGGAGCCTGCTTCCCCCTCTCCCTCTCTGCCTTCCTCTCTGCCTACTTGTGATCTCTCTCTCTCCCTGTCAAATAAATTAATAAATAGATCTTAAAAAAAAAAAAAAAAGAAAGAAAAGTCATTCTCTGAAGGACTTCATTTTCTCAAGAAACATGTCCATGGGACAAAATTTCACCCATGACCACGATGAGACTTCTCCCCAACCATGGGGTCTGAGGCAATCCAGGTGAGCTAGGATGGGAAGCAAATTGGAAAAGCGTCTCAATCTCTGGGAATCTTCCTCCATGGGAGAAGCCAGTCCTCTGGCTGATTCACAGACTGAGTGTCCACATTTGGAGATGGAGAGCAAGACTTGGACTCATGATGGGTCTGAATCCCTTGCTACCTACTAGCTGTGTGACACTTAACAGTTACTTAACCTCTCTCTGCTTCAATTTCCTTCTCTGTAAAATGGGGATAATAGAAATATTTCTGTAACAGATGTGTCTGGGGGTTAAATATACGGTCACAGTCAAAATTTTTAACAAATGGTATGGCACAATGTGAATGAATGGATGCAAACGTGGCTGAGTGACTCAGTAAGTCATGGACTGTGGGGTTGGCTCGGGGTCAAGAATGGCCTGAGACCCCAGGGGTATGAGCTCCAGGAGCCAGAAGTCAGAGGAACCACGGTAGAATAGGCCGGCCACTGAGGACTGCAGAAACGTCCGCCCTGGGAACTCTCAAGAGGCACAGAGTCATGTGGCCCCCTCTCGAGAGCCCACTCCACTCACAGGTGTCACCCCAATGTTTCCAGCTCAAATAAATGCATGCACGATAGAGACCCTTTACTCTATGTGAGAGCCAACATGTATTGAATGCATACTATGGGCTGAGCCCCCCAGTATATGTAACCCCTTGGCCAACCTTCTCAGGCGCCCACTGTACAGATGAGAAGAAACTGAGGCACTGGGATGCACAGTACAGTGGTCTTACTCTAAAATTCATTGTTTTTAACCTTTACTGTAAGAGGACAAACACATTGATACCATCAGAAAGACATCCCAGTCTTCAGAAATCGGCCTCTGTATTAGATCTTCTCACCATCAAAAAAATGCCTAGTTTCCCCGCTTTTCTGGACATAGGTACTAAGCAATGAGCTCAAACTAATTTAGATCCCAAAAGGCTAATCAAATGGCACAAGTATCACAGTTGTCAAGCCCATTCGACTTTTGGGGGCTAGTCTTCAGCCTCTTGGCCCCAGCGTGGTGCTACCCATGGTCAGAAACTTCAGAGGAAAGGCTGTCAGCCTGTCCATGAGATTCTCTCTTCCTAAAGAAAACCTAAATGGAATCACTGCTTTTTGGGACAGCTGCTCAAAAGTCAATTTCTTTCTAGAGCGACTCTCCCTAGATCTTGTTTTAAATAAAATGGTCCACCAGGATCACCAAATCTCTTGATTCAACGCTATTCCTAAGCCTTTTCCTTTGTGCTTTACTTTTTTGGAAATCAGCAAGAACCACATTTTGCAGTATTTGACAATTCTCTCCAACCATCACAGTCACTTTTTTTTTTTTTTCAATTGCTTAAAACTTGGTAAAAATTGTTCATTTCTTTTTGGCAGAAGTAGCTCAGATTCAAGCTTAGATCCAAGGTAAGCATTTCTGGCACATATGGTTAAAAAAAGATCTCTTTAACTGAATTAAGACAGCACGGAAAATACACATTCATTTAGCCCATTTCCAAAAGTTGATTTCTAGCAGTTTAACAATATTTGACAGTATTATTCTTAGCACATGTGGCAGAACCGTTGTGTTGCTCTCTATAAGGTAACAGTGTAAGATCAAGATGAGCTGTGAATCAAACAGCTTTAAAATAAAGTAGCAAAGTTCCAGATGTCTCGTGTGGGCTTCTGAAGGGTGGACTCGGGTTTAGATGGAAAATAACTGGGCAGCATGGGACAGGTTTCGAGCGAGGGGACGCAGTTTGGTCCCCCATACGTTTCTATTCCCCACTGAGGGACAAGTGATGTTTGCCCCACTCTGAGTGCAAGTTTTAAAAATCGGGTAAAGCATTTCTTCAAAGAAATGAAAACTAAAGAAAAATTTGCACAGTTTTCGGAATCCACACACTTGGTTTTCCTTTCCCACCTCACTAAATTGACTCAAGCCAATTTCGCTATATGGATCGCCAAGCTCTCTTGGGTTGAAACACCCAATTATTGGTTTTCCAGCCCCAGGCCCACCCTCAAAATGGGCTCTAAGAAAAGTCGGTCAGCCACCACATTTTATGTTTCTAGATTCAACATTCAATACATTAGTGTGTTGTTCACATAGAGAACGCCATATTGCTGGCTGAATGAGTTGTTACTCGATGGGTCGATGGACAGATGGATGGACATTCCACACCACCCCAGGTTGTAATTATACTGCGGTCACTGCCAAAATGCCTGAAGAGAAGGCTTATTCAGTAAAAGCTGTTTTAACTAAATTGAAAATAAAGCTGTAATTTCCTCCCAAATATCTTCTTTCTTAAAGCTGGAATCTAATTAAATAATTAAAAATAAATATTGGGCAGTTGATAAACGCTTCTGGCACTTTGCACCTGTGGAGGTTAGCAAAGCCACATTCTGTGCTTCTGACAATGCTGTTCGACCATCATAGATACTGGGTTTTTTGGGTTTTTTTTTTTTTCCCCATTGCTCCATATAGAGCTAGTGAAATCTACTTCATCACTAATCCTTAACCACCAGCAGACACAGGTGAACTTTAGTCTTATCCCTAGACTCTGGTAAAATGTGCTTTTCTAACTCACTCTGAATCATATCTTGGAATGAAATAACTCCCGGGACTGGGTTTATGGCTCTGGAGTTTCTAATCTGCTTCGTGCCAAAAGCCTGATTAGAACACATCTTCTTAAATCACACGGAGACTCTCGATCTTGGCATCCGATTGTTCCTGGGCAGACATCCTGGGAGCTTCGTCTCCAGGACTAAAGGTCATCTTGGCATTAAAACTCCTCCCCGGGTCTTGGAGGTACCAGTTTTCCTCCAGTTCCTGCGCTCCTGCCGCCTGCTTCAGTTGCTCGCACTAATTAAAGACACAGCCTTGGTCTGCTCTTCTTGCTTCCTCATGAGCTAGAAAAGGTCTGCCATTCTCAGCCACACACCTACAGCCAAGCAGGCAAAGCAGAAAAGGTGGGATTAGAGCCACGTGGGGCTTTTCTCTGCTCCAGCATGAAATCCTGTCATCTCTTTTTTCCCCACGTAGAAGAAGGCAACCTCCCACTCTCCTCCTTAAGAGGAAAGAAAAATTCTCCTCCCTACAGGCATCGCCAGTAATGGCTGCGCCACGAGATGCTGCTTTTAAATACGATGGCACGTCTCCAAGCGGCCATGGAGTGAACGGAAACTTCCACCACCTGCCTTGGCCACAGGCTGCCTTAACAAGGGATCCTTCTGAACCAACGTCCACATAGAGCTTTTCAGAGGTTTCTGAGATGAACAGGAATATCCAGCACCAAAGGCAGGACTGAGGGACACTGGCCAGTGCGTGGCCATAGCATCCTGTTCCTGTTACGGGGGTGTTTGTACATGAGTGGGGCCATTCATCCTGAGAAGACAGTCATCCAGACCTGGAGAAGAAGTTAGAGAATGTCACTCCCACAAGTGCCACGAATTTGATAACATCCTCCAGTTTTATAAACGTGCCGACTTCACAAATGACCTTTAAGACACAAAGGACACGGTCATCTGTGGAGAGTTAGAAACAGAGTTGATGATGAAGAGTTTGTTACTACTTCCTCAGTACTGTCCAGGAACTCAAGAGGAGGAAAGGCACCAATCTTCAGCACACAGCATTGAGCACTCCGTAGATGCTCAATAAATCCTTGCCAATGGCAGAGGTGAACACACAGGCATGCGGGGAAAATGTGTGTGGGTTTCTAACTGCAGACACACAGATACACACACGCAACACAGTTCAGAGGCAACTCCCCAGGCCTTCCAGGAGTTCGAGATTCCCACACAAAACCATCGCTCTGATTCTGCCACGATCAACTAATTCTCTGATTTAGAAGTAGGTTGCCCGGATGCCTTTACACCTTCTAGGTATCACCCTCGAAGATGGATATAAATACAACAATCTCTAAAACGTTTTAGTTATTGTAAAGGTGTATGCAGCGATGCTGACTTTACAACGCGTGTGTTTAAGTCTGGTTAATATGTTTCCCCTTTGGAGAACGTGGTGACTGTCAAATTGAGTTTCTGGATTTGCTAAGCCGAAAAGCAGGCCCAGCCTTGCCAGCCAGCCGACCTCCCCTTTCCTTAATATACGTTTAATGTAAAAGCCATCAGACCCGGGCTTTTGCTGGAACTATGCTCGGTGGCTGCTGTGTGGGGCACTGCTGTTTCCCTCCCTCTCTGGGACCACAAGCAGGACGCCACCCTGAGCATCACTCACCGAGTCTTCCGGGGGGGTGGGGGATGGGACGGCGACATGTCTTTAAAAACCACAACCGCGTTAGTACGTCTCAGCTGTCAATCATACATAATCAAGCTCACCAACAACAGCACACTTTTTTTTGATGAGCGAAATTGTATTTTTACACATTGATGGAAAGATGGGAGGGCTGAACAGGTTAATAAATTTTGTGGAGGAAAAAATAGTTACTTTAAAAATAGATTTCCTTGATTAAAGTAAATAAATCACATTTTTGCCCTCAGGTGACAAGTAACCTCTGCGGGCTGAGCTCTGTACCAGGTAATAGGGTGGTCTAATGAGAAAAATGCGTAGCTCCATGCCTTCAGGAAGCTTATAATTGGGTAAGGGCGATAAAACATGCAGATGAAATAGATATTTTTAATCCAAAAATCAAAATTAAATACGCGTGAAGAATGTAAAAGATGCCCCAAACTAGTGTGAGATTAAGTATAAGATAAATGTTGACTATCAGGGCTCAGATACTTACAGGAAGTCTCATGAGAAAAGCCATTCATAATCTAGACCTTAAAGAAGGGGTAAGGTTTGCCAACGGGAAGAGGGGAGTGAGGCGGCATTCTAGATGAGAAGCGGGGCAGGACTGTGCATGGCATGTTCTGGGCACAGCCCTGACAGTGACATTGGCCAGGACTGGGAGTTCCATAACAGCAGCCTAGTAATATGGGCTTTAGGCTATTTATGATGGTGCAATGGAGGCACAGAGGAGCTGGTAGGGGGTAGCAGGGTTTTCAGAAGATGAATCTGGCGAAGGTGTACGGAGCCGATGGAAGTGGGGCAGAGACCAGTGGCAACAGCAGCTCCCAGACAACAGCGAAGCTTCAGGCAGATATGGACTGGGGCCCTGGTGTCAAGGAACACGGAAGGCATGGGTTGGAAGGACATTCAGGAAAAAGAAAAAAAACAAAAAAACAAAAACAGAAACAAAAGCCTCTTAGGCTTTAGCCACTGATTGGATACAGGCCCCCCAAACAGAACCACGTGTTGAGAATAAGCCTCAGCTTTAACAAAGAACACAAGGGAAGATTCCAGAGCGGATAGAGAATGGTTTGGGGTAAGAACGTGATGCTCGGGTAGTAACGGCTGGGAAGCATCTGCTCCATGTTCTGCTGAAACGTAATGAGACTGGGGCGCAGAGTGGGAATATCTGCACAGCACAGACGACTTGGCCATGAGGGCAACTATGTTCTTGGAGCAAGGCTGGTTCACTGAAGAACAGAGTAAGCGTATGCAGGAAACGCAGAGGCGTAGGGGAGCCACTGATGGGGACAGAGAAGGGACAGGTAGGAGGCAGAAGGGAAAGCAGGACCAGTGGGGACACGGTGCCCAGAGGAGCAGCATCAAGCACTGCTGAGCGGGAAGGATGAATGAGCTTGACTGAAGGAAGGACAGAGGACCTGCGCCACCGGCCCCCAGGAGCATATGATCACAGTAGACTGGTGAGAACAGGCACTAGGTCACAAGGGGCCACGGAGAGACCGGCAATGGAACTGAGTATGCAGTAGAAGAAAGTAGAGTGTGGTTGCTCATGTGACCACGAACACAGCAGTGAATGCAAGACAGGAAACAGACATCCGAGGCCCCACATCCCTGCACTGTCCCCAGATGGAGGAACACCTTCCTTCTTCCTGAGAGTACAGACATCCTGAGAACAAAGAGCACGCCCCCTCCGTTTCTCTCTGGAGCCAGCCCAGGTGGCTCTTGCAGGGGAAACCATCCCATGATGGAATGATTTGCAAGAGCGCTGAAATCTGCTGTCCGGAGTGCTGAAGCCATATGGCTGCGCCCTCTTCCCCGCAATGCTCCCTGCACCTCGCAGGGGTTAAACATTTCCAAAAAGAGCCGACAGAAGGAATCTCCTGGGTTTCCAGCCAGAGAAGCTTGGGCTTTTGCAATTGAATGACAGTGATGTCAGGGGGTGGTGATCCTGGGCTGAGGCCAACCTGCACCGCACCGGGGGCACCGCGGGTGCCAAAGTTTGTGCTCCATTTGTTTGCAACTTGGTACTCTCAGATCTCACTGGCATCGTTTGGTGGAAGCTCTATCTGGTTCCCGTCTGCTCCCTCTCAGGAACTGGATTTCAATCAGTGGTTTTTGCACTTAGTACTCTCCTGGTCTCATCGGGGGGGCGTCTAAGCAAAGCGTGCCTCTAGAGTCTTCTGAAGATGATCCTCCCTCCAAGGACCCACATCAGTGGTACAGAAAGTGCAAACGCAGACTTTTAAAAAAAAAAAGCATGAAAATAGATCCAGAATGTTCACAGTTGTCCACTGGAAGCCACAGTTACATTCTGCCTGCAGACTGTCGATGTGCAACGGGAACTTGGAAGCAACAACATCATCTACTACGAGGGCAGCAGACGCATGGAGACAGAAAGCGCTCGCAAAGGTCACACGGGATTTAGAGCCCAAACCTCCTTTGGGGCACAGAACTTTCTTTAGTAGTTGTATGTAAGTTAATGCATGGGTGAGGGGTGGGGAGCTGATAATGAAGTTGAGAGCAACAGTCTCCAAGGCAGAATTCAATTCTACCAAGTCAAAGGATGCAGATAATACAGGGAAGGGCAGGAGGCACATGTGCAAAAAAGTGCCTGACTTCTAGGCTGAGCCGGGGCATGAGTGACAACATCGCCCAAGAGCCTGGAGATCTGGGAAAAGGGAATTTCTCTTTTGGGTGCCCTTAGTGCTTGCAAGGAAGGGCATAATAAGGATAGGGAAAGAAATCACCGCAGTCTTCTCTTTACCCCTCAGTCAAGTACTACAGCAAGATATGATGCTGCCTCACTTCTTCTGACTTTTTTTTAATGACTCCTATACTTCCGAATGGATACAAGGCATGGCTTTACTCTGTCTTCTCCCTCAAAGACTTAGCGATCCCAGATTTGGTATCTATGGCAGCAAGGTTTAAAATGCTTAGCTGAAGAAAAATGGCCCCTTTTCTGACCAACCTGTTGTGCCTTTGGTTAATTAAAAATAAAGAGCTAATTTTGTTCAACTGGCATATTTCAGCAGTTTCTCTTTAAAAGGCTCCCACCTGTTTTAGGAGCTACATTTGCCACCCAAACGGACCACCGGGAGAGGATTTAAATTCTGCTGCTTAGTTGTTGCCCTACATGATCTGCAGGTGCGTCTTCTTATGGATGCAAATCACAGGAGCAAATTTAGAAACAGTTTTGGAATATGTGACCTTTGGAAATTTGAATTTTCAAGCTGAAGACTGGGAAGGTTATTTATAAAATCCTTATATTGGAGGAATGCTTCGAAACTCTTCTCTCCCCAATGACCCCTGGGGACCTTTAAAATCTCTGGGGCTTCATTTCCCAAATCAAAGAACGGAATGTTGTTCCCTGGGAAACCGCTATCATACCCATTCTCAGCCACAAGAACACCTTCATGTCTACTCTAAGTTCCTCACAGAGATCAGTGTCCATTTTTCCCAACCCTATCCTGAAAACAGAGCTCCTATGTACCTTGTTAAGAAACCCACTCACTAAGATAGGGAATCCTGGAAGAACAAGTATGGTTTGGGTCTGGGAGGAGGAGAGATACGTGTTCAGTTTGGGCCATGCTGAACTTGAGACAAGACACCAAATGTTAGGTAAATAGATTCACCTCTTTTTGGAAGAGAGCCCAGGTCTAGAAGTTTCGGGAAGGAGTGATTAGCATGTGGATGGTAACTCAAGGTGTGCGGATGAACAAGTTCACCTGGGGAGAGTGTTTGGGGCAGAGGAGTACACAGGGTGTAGGGCTCAGCCTCCAGGCAGGGACAGGAGAGCAGAGAGGCTCCCAGCTGAGAGGGAGAAAAAAGAAAGTGAGGACAGGATGGTGTCATGGAACCTGAGGGGACTGGTACTTTGAGAGGAAATTCAGGCGATGTCAAAAGCTACAGCAAAGGTAAGCAAGATAAGAAATGCGATTTGACAACTGAGAAGTCCTGGGTGACCCTGGCTAGAGCAAGGACAGTTTTGTAGCCTACTAGTCCCTAATCCAAAGCCACCCCAACCCCACCATCCAGCACAGGTGTGTCCTCTGTGGGTGTCTCCCTCAGTCTCCAATTATCTTCCAGCTGTGCGGATCCACATGTCCTCTGGGGACTCACGCATCACCTGACCCTGAACGTGAGTTATCACAGCCTCTCTTCCCCCTCCCCCCCACCTCCCAGGTCCATGAGATCTTCCTTCTCTGCTCACTTCACTCAGGGTCTTCGCCCGTACGTTCATGATGCCGCCCTGTGACTGCGCAACCTGGCCCTCATTCTCCCTTGGAGTCTTTTCAGAACTATCCCACCTCTGACAAGCGACACATGAAAATACACTACCAATTGATGTTAAAGCTCAGTGAACAAAAACAAACCAGAAAAATGTTTAAAAATAAATAAATAAATAAATAAATATATATATATATATATATATATATATATATAAAACTTTCCAAGCATAAAACAAGGTGAAAAATCACAAAGTGACTGATCTGACCATATGATCTAAAATAGCAAATAAAAGCAAATCCATTATAAAATAAAAATTCATGGGACAAAGTGAGAAATTTGTAGCAAATAGTGTAATGCTAATATCATGAATTTATGCTTTTAGAACTCTAATTAATCAATAAGAAAACCAGTAACAGCTCAACTGGGCAAGGAACAACAGCCAATACACAAAGCATTCAGACAAAAATAGATGATAAAATATGGGGAAAAAACTTTCTAATAATCAAATAATTTAAATATCAATTTTTTTACTTACTGACTTGGACAGCTCCTTTAGGATAATACTCAGTTATGCTAAGAGTTTAGAGAAATAGGTACCTATATATACTTCCTGTGGGGAGAAACCCACTAATCCCCTTCTCTGAGTCAATCCCAAGGAAATTATGCAGATAAGATCTATGTGCAAACATATTAAGTATAGCATTATTCACAGCAGTGAAAACTTGAAGGTAACTTAATATACTATAGAGGACTGATAAATTCTCAACTTTTTAATTATATATTCAATATTTTCACCCAGAACGAAAAGGGAAAAGATAAATATCTTTAATCTGTAACAGACATTTATAAATCAATAATAAATCTACAAAAAGTGACCAAACATAAACAGGCTATTCACAGGAAAATAATCAGTAAGCTTTTTTTTTTTTTAAGTTTATCATAAAGTAATGAAAGAAGAGAAAATGAATATCCCTAATTCATCACATTAGAAAATATTTAAATATATGTAATAGAACCATGAGTATATTAAGAATGTCTACATATGAGTAAATGTAAGAAAGACCAAGACGAACATTCACTAAAATGCTAACAAGAGTCACTTCTGGGCCCTGAGATTATTGGTGATTTTTATTTTCTTCTTCCTGCTTTTTTTGTACCTTCCTAATTTCTACAATGGATATATACATCACCTTTTAGTGAAGGAGGGGTTTCAAATTACGTTTTCAACAATAACTTGGTGAGAATGGAAAAGACGCATGCTAGGACATTCAAGAGCAAAGAGAAGAAATGAAACAATATGTAAACAATTTGATCTACTTATTACACATGACACGACACACAGGAAAACTAATGGAAGGGGGTACACCGTGCCAAGCTTTGAATAAATATGTCCTGGTCATGGGAATATGAGTGGTTTTTTGTTTCTCTAATTTTTTTTTCTGTTTTCCAAGTCATTTTATAAAACAAATGTATTCTTGTTAGAATCATCGATAATAAAACGCATGAACTAAAGTGCTTTTACTCTTCCTTCTGGCAAAATAAGTCCTGTCTTATTTCAACCTGAAGCCCTAGGTATCTTTCCTCTAGAAAACTAACCTGATCCATTTTCTCAGTCCTCCCCCACAGCACTGGAGAATCAGGATGTCTTTATACCATGTTTGTTTTCCTTTCAAGCTTCGGGAATGGTCTTTGATGTGACTTTGTGGGCCAGTCATGTGTCAGAGGTGGCCAATTACAATAGAGGTGGGGCATTCAGAAGACAGGGTTCTCACCCCCTCCCTGCCCCGGGCTCATGGCCCGGCCTTGGGCGGGTCACACAATGTCTTTGGGACTCAGTTCTGTCTTCTTTAAAGTCATGAGGTTGGGCTGGATGCATGGGTTTCACGCTGTGTTCTTTGGAGAGCCGCTGCAGGGTGATGGGGAGACTGGGTGGCGGCGGGTAGTGGAGACCCTGAACCCCACTGGCACAGAGCTGCTCCTGAAAAGGGCTCTGCTGGTTGAAAAAATGTTTAAAAATTACATTCCTAACTTTCGCTCTGCGTCTCCCAGCCCCACCCGCTACAAACGGGAGCTGCCGCATCTCACAAACTGGACTACAGTTGTGACCGAGAAGTCAGGAGGATTTCCTTCAGCTGGAGTTCCGCTTTTTAATAGGGGGGAAAGAGGAGGGGTTTCAGAATCAGAGTCTGAGTCTGAGTCTTGTTCCTGCCCTCTCTCAATAGTTGATATGTGAATCAGGGCAAGTTTTACCCTTCTACCTTCTCCCGCCCAGTTCCTTCTTCTCTGAACGAGAATACATATTGGATCTCTGTTACAGAATGTTCTGAGTACTCAATAAGGTAACACAAATGAAGCGTGCTCTGTATAAAGCACCTGGTCTATAAGTTAAGTTATTCACAGTGAAGGCAGTCATGACCTCCACCCTAACACGCACCCATTCAACAAATACTCACTGGTCACCCACCATATGCGGGTCTCCTGTTTTCATCAACAGGTCTGAATTTCAAGACCCTGGGAGGGTCCAACACGTGGACTGAACAAGTAATGCAGACAGAGCTCTTAGCCCAGGGCCTGGAACGTAGGATATCAGCTTCCCCACCACTAACATGTACTGAAAATGGGGTGGTCTCCTGGGTAATGAAGCTTGATAATTACGGATAGCACAAGAAAGACATACTCACATCATATATCATATCGGGGCCCCTACTCTAGATACAGAATGTCCCTCCTGCTTCTCATAGCACGAACCTGTACCTCCAGATGTTAACACAGCCACAAAAACACACCCATCCTCTCTTTGCGCAAAGCCAAGGGCATCCCATCATGAAGGTCCCTCCCATTCACTTCTTTTAAAGAGAACAGATAAGAACACTAATGAGCAAGTGAAGGAGGACTCTGTGTCCTGCTCCCATTTGGCATCTTCATTCTTCCTCACTGGTGTGAGCTTCTCTGGCCTTTTAGCTAGAAGGGATGAGGCTACGTGAAGGCCATCGACCACAGTCAAGGAATACGAATGTGAGTTCAGCTCAATAGCTCCAGTATATCCAACACCTACTGTATGTCTGGTGCTTGCTGGATGCCACAGAGGATACAGATCTGGAGGTCACAGTCCAGGTCCAACCACAGGATTCTTTTGAGAAACCAAAGAAGATAAAGCCTATGTGTCTACAATACCACGCAGAAAACGAGGAGTACAATATGAGGAAACCAAAAATAGAAAGAGTCCATCTCACGGGAGTGCATCAGGGAAATCAGCAAGGGGAAAGAGCACCTGTGATAATGTCAGGAAATTATTCGATTTAGACCCAGAGAGGAACTGAGGGAGAAGAATTTTGCCCAGCATCATAGTAGGCGAGAAGGTGCCTCAGAAGAAAAGCACAGGGCAGGATTCACAAGAGCCAGTGCCGCCTGCTCTAGAATAACAATATCTACTCACAGGGCGGGGTGGGGGGGGCACAAGAATGTAAGGGGTTAACAAGTATCAAGCACTTAGAACAGGGCTGAGCCCCAGAAGATGACCTTTGACCATGAACTGCTACCTTTGTTGCTGTTGTTTTATTGCTATTACCACTGCTAGTAGTAACAGTCCAGCTGGTCCTTCTAGTGTAGGTGTTGAGAAGTACCAGGACATGGCGACTGGAAAAGTGACTGAGGATCCTAGTCTGGAAACCCCAAACGCCACAGGCCACGAGCTATTTTTGACAGAGCTGATGGGACCTGAGGGCTACTTTGGGGACATTCTGGCAAAAGAACAGGGTGTGGTAGAGTCGAAAGAAATACAAGGTAGGAACACTGGATAAGGAGGCATTCTTATCATCTGTTGAAAAGTTCAAAAGAATCAGGAGCAGGGCGGTGCATGCGGTGTGGACAGTGCTTGACCCTCAGAGAGGGCAGGGTGGTGGGAAGCCAGTCTGAAGACCAGAAGAGGGAATGGAGCTGCCCATCCAGACTGAGAACCACGGCCACGCAGCTGGTGGCTGCAGTGGCAGAGGCCAAGTAGCAGAGGAGAACCCTGGAGAAGCGAAGGTGCAAGAGAAGATGGGTCGGAACAGGGCCCTGCTCTGGGAATATACGTGGGGTGGGGTGGGGTGGGGTGAGAGCAGGGATGGGGGCAGGCATGCAGTGCACAGGGCCCATGGCGCAAATTCACCCCCACGTTCTCAAAGAACACTGAACTCGTGCAGAAAAATGGAGGCTTCCACCTGGTGGCAACTCTGCCCACCCATCCCCGATCGTCCACTCCTTCCCTCCTCCTCTACCCAATGCTCTAATCACCTGTACAGAGACAGGGTAAGACCTGGAGACGTGGGCAGATCAGGAGGAGGAGCATGTGGCACTTCCTAAAAGACTCAACCAACTGGGGGCTCCTGGGTGGCTCATTACGTGGCTGCCTTTGGCTCAGGTTGTGATCTCGGGGTCCTGGCATCAAGCCCTGCATCAGGCTCCTTGCTCAGTGGGGAGCCTGCTTCTCCCTCTGCCTGCTGCTCTACTTGTGCTCTCTGTTTGTCTGTCAAATAATTAAATAATCTTTAAAAAAACAAACAAAAAAAACCCAACCTCAACCAACTAATAAGGACATCATGGAGCCCACCAGTATTCTGAAGGAAAGACAGTTATCTTCAGCCCTAGGCACCAAGTACCCGCGGTCAACACCAGCTCCCAGACAGCCATGGCACGGCTGTAAGAACAGGAAAATCTGAATCCAAGAACCTGAGTGGAACATAGTTTCTGCTACTTCCTGGCCATTCAACTGGAGACAAATCACCAGAGCTCTCTGACCCTATCATCTATAAAATGGAGACCATCATACCCATACACTTTCAGGTTCTTGTAAGGATTCGATGGAATGATACATTCAGTGTGCTTAGCAGAGTGTGCAGCACATAATAAATAATAGCTTTTATCTGTTATTTATATTAAAAGATATATTGTGAATAAATATTCTTTGTTCCTCTTCTCCCACCTGCTTTGGGAAGAACACTGCACTTTCTCACCCCTGGACTTCGAGTGTCTTCGCCCCATCAGCTGATGGAGACACATGGAGGCAAGAAGTAAGAATCATGGATTCAGAAGCTCCCTTTCCACCAAAGGGTGGTTGCACACCTTGCATCCTGGGGCAAGCATCAGCAAGGGCAGCCTGGGCTTATCTCTGAATCCCTGAGCCCTTCTCAGGGCTGAAGGGATACACAGCTGATCAGGACGGAGGCCACTGGTGGAAGGTGCAGGCACGAGGCAGCAGCTCGCTGGCTGTCTGTAGAGATGAGCCCCCAGCAGGCGTCTCACGAGGATGGGACCTAGACAGGTCCTGAATCTCCCTGTAATTGACGTGCAATTGTCAGATCCTTGCCCATCACAGCTATTCACGGAAGGTGCTGCAAACATGGTATTCGGCCTTGTACCTTCTGGAGGTTACAATAATCCTGCTAACACAGGTGATAATTCCAGCTAGACACATTTCCAATCCACAGAAGAACTACAAGGTCACATGACTGAAGAGGAGGGCGGGTAGCGGTAGGCAAAGATGAGCTAACATTCCTGCAATGTCGCGCACGGCGGACGCGCAGCCCGGCTCACGGTGGGAGGGGACGGCACTGAATAAAGATGCAGCACGTTGAGGAAGAAGCTAGTTGCAAACTGGTTAGCCATTTAAATGGCCAAATTACCCAAGACATAATTAGAGCATTTCTCCCCCTGGAACTCCTATAGGTGAATTAATGGACCCTTCTCAGTAAGCCAAACTAGCACTAATAGCATTTTCTTTCCCTCACACCGTTTAAATCATTAATCCCTTTTCCAAGCTGGCATTCGTATTTGCGTCTCCTGTGCCCAGAGGTCAAGTCTCCATCAGGCTGCCTTGTGCACTCCGGCATGCAGTAATGGCGGGCATCCGTCAGGACAGGGAAAATCCTTTCTGGTTCTATGTACACGGTGTGCCTTGCGAGGTAGTTAGCGCTAATTGAAGGAGCACTGGGCTGGGACAGTAGGCAAGCTTTGTAGGTGCCTTGCAGCCTGCCAGGACTTCAGGGCAGGGGTAAAACAGACATAAGATTTATCATCTGAATCATTTTTAAGTGCACAGTCAGCGGCATTAATTACATTCACAGTGTTGTGTAGCCGTCCCTCCTCTCCATCTCCAGAACTTTCGTGTCTTCCCCAACTGACACTCCACACCCATTAAACACTAACTCCCATTTCCTCCCTCCCTCCAGCTCCTGGCAGCTGCCACGCTACCTTCTGTCTCTAGAAGTTTGATTGCTCTAGAAATCTCACATAAGCAGAATCATGTAATATCCGTCCTTTTGCGGCTGGCTTGTTTCACTTAGCACAACATCCACAAGTCTCATCCATGTGGCGTGTGTCAATTTCCTTCCCTCCTAAGGCTGAACATCCCACTGTATGTATGTCCATATTTTAATAAATCTGTTTATCTGAATTGTGTTTTTAAAATTAGTGGCTAGCAATTACGAAACTCCGTTTCCACTGTGGTAAAACGTACACGACATTCAACCACTGTGAAGTGTATCGCTCAGTGGCATTAAGTCCCTTCACATTACCGTGCAAACCATCTCCACCGTCCATCTCCAGAACTCTTCTCATCTTCCCCAACTCAAACTCTGTACCCATTCAACAATTCCCCCTTCTCCTCTCCTCTCAGCCTCTGGCAACCATGCCTGCCAAGACATTTAACAGCACCCAGCCTCAGCCTCTTTATCTGAAAAATGGATATTATAATCATCCCCTTGGACCTAGGCGGCGTCGGGGTACCAAATGGGTCATTTTCACTTGCCCCTTGGGCACCCCCTGGAATTCTTTCTGAACTGGTGCTTCTGGCCAAGTTGAGGGCAGCTGGATTTGGAGGACTCGCAGGTCCCACATACTGCAGGAAAAGGGGCCAAAGATGTCCCCCATGGCAAGGAATGAAGTTGCTCCTAACTTTTCCACACCCCTACAAAGCATGGCTTTTGGTATAATTAAACACACTTAGCTTGAGGCTGGAAAACCAGGCACAATAGGAACAGTGTAAATATAAGTCCCCATCTGGTTTTTATTTTCATTGCAATCTTTCTGGGCCCGAACAAGAAGAGAAAGCGTTGCTGGTTTAAATTACTCATTGGTATCTCCTGTAAGAGGAAAAAAAATTATAAATATCACCTGCCCAATGGTGAGGCGTACATGAGCAAATCTACCATCTCCTTAAAGAGAAGACAAAGAAGTCCCTATCCAAATTAAGAACCTCACTTTTGGCAACAGAGCCATTTTCAACTTTATATATTGTGCGTGTTTATTAGAGTTTAACAAAGAGGAGAAATTTCATGTAATTAGTCACTGGAGGATACCCACACAACCCCATAAATGTAACAGAGGCATATTGACAGTGGCATAAAAGGAAACGCTAATTAAATCCCAATTTCCTCTAGATATTGCCAGATCTTGCAGGTATAAGCTCACTTCCTGGGTTGTTAAGCATTTACTCAGAAGTGCGCAGCTTCCAGAGTTGGTGCCGCAGAACATGGAAGGATTTGGAACACAGCATACCACAAGCAGTTAAGAGTCCTCTGCAGCTGGGATGTACCTGGTACAGCCTAGGTAGGTAGTATGGAGCCAAAGAGAGATGGGGGAAAAGGGCTCTGTTGCAAGACGTGATAGAACAGCTATGGAATTTTCTGGAGACAGCAACAGAAGAACTGTGCATTTGAAAAAAAAAAAAAAAAACTCAAGAGATGTGTCAACAGAGACAGAGGAGGAGAAGAAAATAAGGAAAATCAGAAGGTGAAGGATCCCAGGGGTGGGGAATGGGGAAGACTAGAAGGGTCAGAGCACTGAACTCTGCACTCTCCTGAGCACCTGAACAGCCCCGTCAATGTCAGGGATAAAAGCTTTTCACCACCATCTTCAGGTTGTCACTAAGCATCCAACACTGCAATGAGCCAAAAATGGTGAGGGATCCCAGAAGAACCAGAAGAAAAGGAGAGGAGCCACTCCAAGAGGAACTATGTGAATCAGTGTGAATGCTGATTTTGAAAATGGAAGAAACCTCGGTGTGAACCACACAAAAGTGTCACCAGAATTCCAGATTCCCAAGCGTGTGGTAGGGTCTTCCAGTCCTGCTTAGGGCAGGGAGTTAGAATCCACTGGGAAGAAAAGAGGAAGCTAGGAAGGCAGGGTGCAGGCCTGGCTGGGGGAACCTCAGGGAAGGGGGACCCCAATACCAAGATGGCACTTTAGCTCTGCCTCAGGGGCCACCTTGGGTGCAAACAGCAACATTCTGGGAACCTGCCAGTGGAGTGGGAAATACAAAAGACCCAGTTGTCAGATGTGTAAAGAAAAGGGCGTGCCCCACAAAAGCAAGGAGGCCCTCAATAAGCCCCCTTTCCCTGAAACACCAGCTGCCCCTCCTCTACGACCACCAGGCAGCTCCCCTCTCCAAAATCGGGCTTTTCCAGCGATCTACCTCTCGCCCACCCTTCCCAGAAACAGGCTCCTACTGCCATCTCCCACGAACAAAGGCCCACACATTCCTACAAAACTCAGAGATCCACGCAAACAAGGGGGGCCGGGAGGAGGCGTGGAGTGGGGCTCGCCGTTCTGGCCTTACGATGAGCTCACTCGGCTTTCTCAGCTTTTCACCGGCCACTGAGCCCAGCAGGCACGATCACTGACCTTCCTGAAAGAGGAAGAAAGGACTCTGGAAATAGTACATTTTGTGCCCATGCAACCGGTTGCTGCTGAGTGCGTGGAAGGATGTGATTCTTTTTCTACCCTCTCCCCTCATTTACTTACAAAGCCTTTCCCTCCAGGAGATACTAGAAAAGCTTATTTCATCCCAATCCCATTCTGAGGCCCATAAATCCCAAATTAGTGAGATAAGACTATTGGGGACTCATGGATATTAATTCAAGAAGCTTGAAAATAAAGGCCTGGAAAATTCTACCCGATTTTAGTCTGCACATTTCACAACCCCTGACTGCTTCGCTGTTTAAGTTCTTAAGAACATGGGGTTCATCAAGGTAGCCGGCCCCAGCCTGGGGTTGAAAAGAAGGGGAGGGCGAGGCGCCTGGTGTTCCCAGGAGCCCAGCCCTGCTGAGACTGCTCCGGCGACACGGCCCTGTCTCCCTAAAGTGTCCTGGTCTCAAATCGTCCCACTGTCAGTGGAGGCCAGGCACAGAGGCAGCTCTCTACTTAGTGCTGTCACTTAAGCTCCCAGCCTCTGCTAGGAACAGTCACAGGACCTAGGACACAGCCTTGTCACGAGGATGAGATAAACATGCAGCTGTGGCAGGGGCCGTTGCAGCAAAATCCCCGTTACTGCCATGCCTTTCACTCTCGCCGCGACGCACCGTGGTGTACCAGCAAATGACAAGACGCTTCCTCCCCCGCCACCCCCAGAACATGCTCTAAGCATGCAAGTCCTCAACCGGGAAGAATGTGTTGACTCATTAAATGCCTTTGTTTCCTGAAGAGCCCCTTCAAGGGAGAAAGATGTGGAGAGAAAACACACTCAAGCGCACCTGAAGTTGGCGAGACCGTACTATTGTGACACAGGACGTTACCACCGGGGGGAACTGAGTGAAGGGTGCGTGGATTATCTTCCTGTGAATCTAAAATAGTCTCAAAAGAAAAACTTAAAAAAGAAAAGAAAAGAAAGAAATCTGCCAGAAGTCCAGTCCCCCAAGATTCTATTAAAACAAAATCTGGGCACCGTGAGCGAAGCCAGCTCTCTCTGCAGCCCCCTCGGAGCCGGGCCTCCTGGGAGGAGAGAGACAACTTCTTCCCTGCACCCTCACCGACCCGCGGGCGGGCGGCCACCACACACTCAGTAAGTGTTACAGTGGTGCATAAAAGGATTAATTCTCTTTCCTGAGCCCCAAGCCCCTGACGATGAGCTGAAAGCACTCCTACCCCTTTGGCTCCAGTGCAAACATCCAGGGTTTGGTTGAATTTCTTTTCTTTCTTTTTTTTTTTTTTTCCCCTTCTGTGTCTTTGGAAACCTCAATGAGAAGAGACGCATGTGCCCTGTGCCTGTCAGCATCAGATGCCCAGCTAGGAAAGGTTCCGGGGAATGCAAACCAGCCACCGTTAGCATCGGGAGGTTAATGGTAACAGGGCTGTGGCTGGACCACCTTCAGATTTCTGGAAATGTGGGACAAAGGTTAGCCGCTCTTTTGAGCTGGTATTCCCTCTCCGCTCCCCTGCCTGCCTCCAGTTTGGCAGCCAAAATACCCACTCTAATTTCATTCCCTGCTCTTGGCCGTGGGCTTTGTGAATTGCCTCTCTTGACACAAGATAAAGTGAATGGGCAAAGGAATTGGCCCCCTGCAGAAGGCAGAGGCAAGGCCAAGTCCGTTTGCTAAGAAAACACTCCCTGCTCCCCCACCACAGCTCGACAGGTACCTTCTTCTTTTGCTGCTTCTTAGTGCCTCATAATAATCCTTGAGCATCTGGGACCTGCCAGATCCTGAGCTAAATGTACTCACAGAAAAGGAGACCAGACATCCTCCTGGGGGGCACCCTAGCAGGGCAAGCAATAGCTACCACTCAGACAAGCCAAGAAAAATGAGGTAACGGATGGCAACGGCTAGATCAGAGGCTCCACACTGCACGTGCCTTTTTGCACAGTCCATTCTAGAAGTCTCTCTCCTCCCCTCTCTGCACCTTCCCCTGCTGAACACCTACCTTTAAATTCCCCTAACGGTGCTGGAGGACTACCTGAGATTTGCCCCCATGAAGGCCCAAGACCTCTCTACAAGCCCTGTTCTCCCTCATGCCCTGTGATTTGATTTCTGGAATCTGGATGCCTTCTTAACCCACGGCCCAGTGGCAAAACAAGCACATGGACATCGCTACCCGTCATATCCAAAGTGGGCTCCCAGGGAGGTGGCTCTCTCAGGCCAGCGAACTGTGCTGAAATGAAGGACGCCTCTTACCATGTCACCCAGCCCTTTGCCCAGGACAGCAGGCCCTACACTGTCCCTCTACGTAGTGGTGGTAACACTGCAAAATTACCTGTGCAGGTAGAGGGCCATCACATCCCTCTGGATGGAAAAGGCCCCTGTTCGACTGATGTGTGTTCCTAGGGGGCTGCTCCGCAGCCTGGTGGAAACACATTCATCAGGCTTCAGAGCAGCTGGAAAGCAGACAATGCACAGGTTTCTACAAAAGATCCTCTAGAATTCTCACTAGGAGAGAAATGAGGGTAAAATGAATCAAGTTCAGGATTTATCGTCTCCCATGCTCTTCTCTCTATACTCTCAAGGAGTCTGAACCCCAGTGGGAGGGGGTGTGAAAGCCCCGACCCCCCCACCCCCAAACCAAACTGGTTTCTGCTGCAGTAGGCCAGGAGCCAGGAGGACTGGGTGTGGAGACAGAGAGCCCGACTCGGCTCGTTATCCCTATTTCCAAAGCATATTATTGGGGTCTTTTTGGTTAACAGTTTTTGAAATCTGTAGCAGGAAAGAAGGGGATGCTGAGCCTGAGCCAGAGCTGGTCTCTTTCAATGGCCTCTTTCATTTCTTTCTGTTGAACATCTTTCACACAGAGGACACGGTCACGGGCCAGCTAGATCTTTGAGCACAAGGCTGTCAGAGAGACAGTCTCCTACGGCTTCTTGCTTTGAGTCTGAGATCCTGAGCCTCAGAATAAAAGTCATGACTCCCCTCAGAAGGGCCATATGCCCATTTCTGGATTCAAGTAACTGAGATCAGCAGGAACGGGAGGGTGACTAAGGGACCCCCCAATTATACCTTTATTACTGGTAATATTTATAAACCGCATTTACAGTTTCGTGGTCATTCTTGTCTACAGCATTTTCTTTCATCTTTACGGTGCTCTGGAAAGTGGGCAAGAATCATTACCCAGAGCCGACAGAAGCAAACTTGCCTGAAAGGGTCTCAGTTACCAAGTGGCACACTCAGGACTCACTGCCTGGACACCAACTCCAAGTTCTCTGCCCTCCCAAGGGCCACGCAGCCCTTCGACTGACCTCAGGAGTTCGGGAGTTAGAAACATCAAATATCAGAGCTTGATGTGCTCTGATCTGCTACCTCCGAAATCATGGGGTCAAGAAAGAAAGAACATTATAAGCTCAACTTCCTCAGGATCTCCTATATCTGGGATGGGAAAGAAAAATGAGATACTATCTATGACTGTAGATTCATGAAGACTTTCTATTTGCTCTCTGCATGCCAGGCATGGTGCTAGGCAGAGGGATGTAATCTTAACAAGCAAGACACTTACAACCTTCCTGCTGTTAACCAGTAGAACTCCCTCCTTTGTGCTCTCAATAGCACATTAGACACAAATGTGTCCACGGGGAAAACGTGGGCGTCAGGGAACGTTCACCTGGAGACTGAATCTGGTAAAGCTGCCACACTCCTCTCTCCCTAACGTCTCACCTTCTTTTCTATTCCCACTGCCGGCACCCCTCTGCCACCAACCCCTGCCACCCTCATAATCATGGGGCTGTAGACACAGTTGTGGTGCGTAAGTTCCCCAGTACGTCTCTCTCCAAAGGCATTTTGTGCCTGGAAGAACCAGCCCAGATCCTCAAGGCAGTCAGGGGTCTCAACAGCAAAAGTGATTGTTCCAAATGGAAGGGCTGCCAAAGACAGTAACTCCTAGTGAGCTGTAGCCACCCACACCCCCACCAACCCCAGGAGAGGGAGCAGAAGGCAAAGGAAAGAAGTGAACACCTGGAAAATGCTCACATCTGGCCATGCCTGGAAAAAGCAGAGGAGCCCCAGCTCGGTCCTCTTCCTGTGGTCCTCGAAAGGCTAGACCAAAGCCCGGTCTGTTGAGGTCACTGGCTTCAGTTTAAGATCTCTGAGGCCATTCCAAGTCTGATTCAGCCCCAAATCCCACATGAGTCCCTGCTCTCCAGATAAGAGTAAGTTGGGCTCTCCCCAGTCTTGCCACCCAAAACAGAACACTCTCTGGGACTGTGGTGGCCCTGTAGGTCTCTAATATGTTTTTATTTCCCAGGGCGCTTTGCTATGACCTTGACAATCTCAATACGGCAGGCTCAACTCTTCCCCAGAGTAGGAGGTCAAAAAACTCAAAAACAAGAAGATCTTAAAGCAAACTTGAGAGAGACGGGGTGTGTGGGGGGGGTTCCTTAAAGGTAAAACATGAGAAAGGAGTCAGGAAAGGTGTGGGTACATTAGTAACATGGGAACATGGGTACTCAGGGATTTTTGGGGAGTGTGCGGGGTGCCCTCTTGTTTTCCTGCCTGAAGTTAGGAGTTTGCAAGGACGAGCTCATTCCTCTGCTCCCAAAGATGAAAGGCACTTGAGGAATGATTCTTTACAGCCTGGTTTATTAGATGAGATAAAGGGCTCCTAGACAAGATGGCAAGATGACAATGAAAAGATATTTCTGAGAAATTAGAATAAAACCAAAGATAAGAGGGAATAATGTCAAAGAATATGACACAGAAGGTCAAGAGGAGGAGGAGCAATGCAACAACTTTGCAGCTACATTTTTCATGAATATTCAAATCTTGTTCCATAGGACATCTGGGTAAATTCTTGTATAGGTGGAAAGAAATTCATTAGGGCCTCAGGGGGCACAGGTACTGCATGGCACTTGAAGGGGTGGCTGCTTGTAACATGATCAAACAGAGAAGGGTCATCTCTCTGGAATGCATATCCAAGAGGAAATAACAAGGAACCAGTGATGGAAGCAAAAAGAGCAGGCGGGAATTTGATATTTGGGAAAAAACCTCTTGAGATACACAGGCCAGAGTGTCCAAGCCATGTCACCAAGGTGGAGGCAAAAGAAGGTAAGGAATGAGTTAGTTGCCAAAATTGTGGCTGCCCCACCAGGGGTTAGACAGAACTAATTTTTCTCTTTCTAATATGATGGAAATTTCCACACCCCAAAAGACGCTTGACCAAAAGAATCCTACTATCCCTCAATTTCCCACGAACTAAAGGTGAGACCGTTCAGTAATCTCCACAGTCCGCACATGAGCTCTCGCTGCTTTATGGTGACGGGGATGAGGGTGGGTTGGGGGGAGGTAATGGCTGACAAAGGGGGAGGGGACGGCTGACAAAGAGAGGTGCTCTCGCCTCCTTTATCACCTCCCCCTGAGGCAAGAATCGCTAGCCCCTGATACCTCACATTCTGGACACTGAGTGACACAGTTCTGTGTGTTTTCTAGTAGAAACAAAGAAAGGAAGCTGGCATGATTACACAACACAGAGGGGTTTTTGGTTTTGTTTTTTTTTTTAAGATAGATTGATTTATGTATTTATGTATTTATTTATAAATACATAAATAGGGAGGTAACACAAGCAGGGGTCGGGGGAGAGGGAGAAGCAGGCTTCCCGCTGGGCAAGGAGCCCGATGCGGGGCTTAATCCCAGGACCCCGGGATCATGATGTGAGCCCAAAGGCAGACGCTTAACGATTTAACCACCCAGGCGCTCCCCAACACAGAGTTTTAAAAGGAACCTTGCAGCCATGATAAGATTCTCACTCCTCATGGCACCGCCCACTTTTTCTCCCAGTAAAGGGGGCAAGCATCTCGGTTTAACCTACTTAAGAATGAGTGACTCTTAATCTCACAAAACAAACTGAGGGTTGATGGGGGGAGGGGGGTTGGGAGGAGGGGGTGGGATTATGGACATTGGGGAGGGTATGTGCTATGGTGAGTGCTGTGAAGTGTGTAAACCTGGCGATTCACAGACCTGTACCCCTGGGGATAAAAATATATTATATGTTTATAAAAAATAAAATTAAAAAAAAAATGACAGACAATAGGCACCATCTGTTAATTCCAGCTGCTTCTCATAAGAAAGGAAAATCAGTCACATGGTGATGTCAGGAGGCCTCGGGATCGTAAAAATAGTTTCCAGAGGGTCTCCTAAAATAGGGGAAATGACCAAAAGTCATTCTGGTTAAGGTAATTGAGTCCAGAACACTCACTCCTCCAGCTGCAGAGATAAGTAACGCTTTCCCAATATAGACGACAAAACGTTCTCAGAGTCTAGCCATGGCAGGGATATCAAGAACGCTGGTATCTCCTGGAAGCTCAACTCTATTACACGCAGAACATCACAGAGATTCCTGCCTTGTCCTGCTGACAGTTTTATCTCTCAAAAGGCAGAGAAAGCAATTAGGAAAGCCGTCGTTCTTGACACAATTCTGACCATCAGGGAAGAGCCAGCAGGCGATGGGTAAGTGGCAGGGATTTCCCGAGTGACCACATTGTCTCGGGATCTGCCCCCGGCACATGGGCAGACATGGTCATCTCTCACAACCAGCATCTACACAAAGAATGCAGGGATGGCCCCTGACTTCCAAGCACTTCCTGTCTACCCGGCACACCGAAGGGCATTTTATCGGGGGCAAAAAAGGGGCAGAAAGGGCCGCTGCGGCAGAAGTTTCAGGAAGGAAGAGTGTCTTGTGGAGTGGGACAAGGTGATCAGGAAAGGTCTGCTACAGAAGTCTGACTTGAGCTCACTCACAGAAGGTGGTGGATCGGACAGGGGGTGTCGGGGTGTGTGTGAAGGAGGGGCGTGCCTTCCACGGCTGGGCAGTGGCTGGAGGGGCAGAATGGGACTAAGCACACTTGGCATGGACTGTGGCCCAGTGGAGAGGTCCTATAAGGACAAAGCAAGCAATGAGACTGAAGAGAGAAGGTGGTCTTCTAGGTGCTCAATGAGCCACAAGGGTCTTCCTGGAGAACTGCCAACGCCCTTAGAGCAGGCTCCTGCCACCAAGTCTTTTCTAATTACCATTCACCCTCCCTCAGACCACAGGTGTTTGGACTGGGGTGAACATGGGACAAAAGCTGAACCAAACATACACTTTCGCCCGGGAAGTTAAAATTTGCTTCTCTGTTGGTTGGCTGCTTTATGAGTACAGAAATTCAGGAGCTAAGGGAGATCATCTGCTCCTGATGGAGGGGGCAGGGAAGCACGAGGGCAGTCTGCAGAAGGGGAATGAAGCCCACAGAGAAGTGGAGATGAGCCCTCTGTCTTGTTCAGTCCCGGCTCCAGTCCCTTCTGAGGCGGGCTGCTCTCCCTGTAGTGGGGTCCCCTGAAAGCCCTGCACCCCGACACATTTCCTTCCAACTCAGACCATAACACCTCAGTCCTGGGACAGCACCTCAAGGCCACAATGATGTGACGACTAACATTTTCCTAGTTTCCTAGACGACTAACATGCCAAGCAAGGAGCTAACTACTCCAGAGTTACCTTAAGAAGACTTTAGGGAGACGGGGCACCTGGGTGTCTCAGTGGGTTAAAGCCTCTGCCTTCGGGCTCA
This sequence comes from Enhydra lutris kenyoni, assembly GCF_002288905.1. Taxonomy (NCBI): domain Eukaryota; kingdom Metazoa; phylum Chordata; class Mammalia; order Carnivora; family Mustelidae; genus Enhydra; species Enhydra lutris. The sequence continues at coordinate 3,157,963 of NW_019154111.1, forward strand.
GGTTATGATCCCAGGGTCCTAGGATCGAGCCCCGAATCCAGCTTTCTGCTCAGCAGGGAGCCTGCTTCCTCCTCTCTCTCTGCCTGCCTCTCTGCCTACTTGCGATCTCTGTCAAATAAATAAATAAAATCTTTTTTTTTTAAATATATTTATTTGACAGCAGGAAGGATTACAATTAGGAAGAGAGGCAGACAGACAGAAGGGGAAAGCAGGCTCCCCGCTGGCCAGGAAGCCCGATATGGGGCTCGATCCCAGGACCTTGAGATCATGACCTGAGCTGAAGGCAGAGGCTTAACCAACTGAGCCACCCAGGTGCCCTAAATAAATAAAATCTTTAAAAAAAAAAAAAAAAAAAAAAGACAACTTTAGGGAGAGACAACAGATGTTAAGTTCCTAAGTCCTGCATGAGATCCCTGAGCCTCTAGGAGCGTGGTATGGCCAGGACTGGCGTGTAGACTCTCTGGTTTGGGCCTTGAGCCCTCATCCCATTGCTCTTGGAAAAGGACTGTGAACTGCAAGAACAGCCTATGACTCAAGACGTTGACCTCGTCCTTTATAGAAGTAGGTGAAGATTTTTGAGCAAGAGAATTCTATGTGCAAGAAAAGGACAGGACTCGGGAAGGCAGATGCTGGGGGGCAGGCCCAGATGGGAGATGCATTTCTTCAGGATTAGAGATGCCCTGAGCCTAACTGGGAAAGACAGGAAAACAGAACTGGCTGGGTATGGAGGTTCTCAGCCCAGAAGGACAAGAAGCTGTGAGTCATAGGGCGCAAAGAGGGGGAAGGCAGGATGGAAAAGTTGAAGAACACCTAGAGCGGCGGCCAGGACAGAAAAAGAAGTGGAGCCAGAACCAAGGCAAGGGGCGCGGGAAGGCGGAACGAGCCGGGGGACCGGGTCAGCCGGCGCGCCAGGAGAGGTGGCCCTCTAACGCGGTGCCTGGCGTTTGCAAGAGCCACACCAGAGTTCATAGCTGCAAAGGCACCGGGAAGCCAGGAGTTCGTCCGCAAAGGTCTAAGGAAGGATGGGAAGCCAGTGACAGGCAGGCAGGACGGTCAGAAACATCCAGCACACAGCTGAAAGAAAGAAGGAAGACAGTCGCTGGAGGGGACGGGAAATCAGAGTTTCTTTCTTCTTATCTTTTTCTCTGTTCTTTCATTTCAATTACTTTTGGGGGGGGGGGGAATCTGTTTATCTTTTCAGGCAGACGGGAAAGAGCCAGCCGGTGAAGCTGAAGCCACCGCAGACAAGGAATAAAGCATAGAGCAGGGGCCAGTCCTGCGGAGCCACCTGGATTCTAGAAGAAAGGAGGTGATGACATGAGTGGAGAGAAAAACAGGTGGGATTCCATGGTGAAAAGTCTAACAGGGTAAACCCTTCAAGCAGGCAAGAATATGAAAGGGGGAACTTCAGCTATACCATCGCCAAGGATGTCGAAGAAAAAAACGAGTGGGATGCACCCAAGGAAGGCCACGCGGGCCCCAGGCTGTCTGTCCCTGCCCCCAGCTCTGCGCAGACCGGTACAGACAGGGGGCGGGGGGAGGGGTCCTAGGCCGTGGGGTATACACGCTCCGCAGCAGGGCCTCGGCCTCAAAACATGCCGGACAATTTTAAAAGGGCTTTTGAGCTACATTTGGGGATAAAACAATCAGAACAAGGGGACTCCACAGCTCGTGAGGGTAACATACTACCCACAGATGGCAGAAGAAGGCAGCACTCTTGTTCTGTTTGCCTTTCCTTAGCAAAGTGATCTTGGGAGTGGGGAAGGTAATGTCAACATCATAAAGAAGTAAGAGAAGTGCACGAGGGTGGAAAGATGAAGAGGGAACAGTTGGCTTCTTAACAGAGCTCACTGTTCAGGCCCAGAGTGGAAGGTGTGGCTCAGGGGTCCGTGTCAGGGGTACGTTTCCAAGGAGATGCCAGTTAAGGAGAGGAGCAAATGCGGTCCAGATCGGTGGGAGGAGGAAGCACCTGACCCCCAGATGGAATTAAATATTATACTGGTGGTTTGTGAATATGTGGGAGAAAACAAATATGTTGATTACTAAAACCCACCAGGGTTCATAAATCGGGCTAGGTTAAAATCATCCCCACATTTTGAGAGAGACGTGACTAAACAGCTCTTTATTTTACACCCAGTCTCATTCCAGAAAGCACTGAGGGTTGATTAAAGGGACACCAAAAACCTCCTGAGTCACCACACATTAGAAATATGTGATAAAGAAAACAGGAGAAACCATAGGAGAGGCCTAAGAATGGAGCCATAAACAAGACTAATAATAAAATGTGCATCTAGAGGGCGCCTGGGTGGCTCAGTGGGTTAAGCCTCTGCCTTTGGCTCAGGTCATGGTCTAAGGGTCCTGGGATGGAGCCCCACATCAGGCTCTCTGCTCAGCAGGGAACCTGCTTCCCCCTCTCTCTCTGCCTGCCTCTCTGCCTACTTGGGATCTCTCTCTGTCAAATAAATAAATAAAATCTTTTTTAAAAAAAATGTGCATCTTGAGTTCCCCCCACTTGTTATGTTCTACTCACTTGCTCAAGACAGACACTAAGTTGTCTGTGTGCGTCCTAGCGGGAGACAACAGAAGAGAAACCTGAAAGATTGTAAAATATCCCAAGTGGCGTCAAGTCAGTGAGATAGCAGGAGGGAGAGAGAAGGGAAACGAGCCATGGGTGGGGAGGGAGGACAGGCAGAAGGTGGAAAGCAATAAAAAAAAGTTTCACCATAAATAACATTTTAGCATTTATTCACGCTCAGGAGAGGGAGACATCAGGGTGGGGTGTACAGGGGCCAAAAGTACCTCCAGACTTTAGAAATGGGCTGAGTGTAAGAGAAGTGATCAACGGTTAGTTATTGGAGGTTATAGAATCCATGACCCCCTTGGGCTGACACTGCTGCGTGAAGGACACAAGGGCTTCGAATTTTAACTCCAAGGAGAATTCCAGAATGTGACAGACAGACTTTGCTTGAACTCCACTTCCTTCTTTACAGCTGTGTTTGCTTGGCCAAATCTATTTCAGCCATTTGAGTTTTTGTTTGTTCTGCTATAAAACTAGTCATTTTACCCACCTCCAAGAATTATTGTGAAAATTAAATGAAAGAAAGAAAGAGAAAAGAACCGTAATTATTCCCAAAACCAGACTCAGAAGTAACCTCTCCCGAGAGTCCTCATAAAAGAGACAGTGTGTAATTGAAATAAGGAAAGACCTCAAGGACTTTCGTGCAGTTAAATGTACTATATCACCTCCAAGAATCCCTCTATGTTCTATGATTATTTGTAATTCAAATTAAGAGTAAATTTTGTTAAAACAAAAGTCCCGATGCAGTAAAGGTATTCTCGGCCTTAAACGTTGGCCTGATTATTTTAAGCACCATTCAGGACAGACTAATTCTAGGACAGGCTGAGTACAAATAAAATAAACCTGGGAGAACTTTCCATTCTCCTCCTGAATGGCAAGTCAGGGTCACATAGCCTCTTTGCCAGTCTGTCCTGGCCTCTGCTACGGGAAGACTCAGTCTGCTCATTCGTGGGGACCAGTGACAAGCATGGCTCTCCCTGAGGTTGGGCAGACCCATGTGGATAACCAATGACCCTAACTGGGAAGGGGCTTGGGGAGCCTGTGGCCCTGTCCTCAGACAATAGTGGATCAAGGCCAACCGACCACATCAATGACCATCTTCGGATGGCTCTTCTGCGTTACCCTATCATACATGGCTGGTCTGGCAGACTTGATCTTTTCTATCACAGCCAGCCCCCCAAAACAAGGAGGCCCAAAATCCTTATATCTGTTGTGATCCAGGCTCCTGACTGATCTTAGACCCTATTCTCTGAACTGTTCCTAACCTGGCTGGCCCCCAACTGAATCTCCACATGTACTCACGCAGCCCCTTTAATTACACAGTGTCCAATCACCCTGACACATCCTTGAGATAGTCCTAAGCAGTGCAGGAGGCCGATGTTCCCTCTGATTCATCCTTCTTCTGTTCTGGATTTGAACAGAGTAATATTTGACAGGCACTATCTTGTCTAACAACCCTCACTGACCCCACATCATCCCTCACACTGTTCCACCCTAGAGTACTACGGAATAAGACCATGGTACTCTATAATAATTACCACTTTCACTTCTGATTTTTGGTAGACACATAACAGAACCAAGAAAGGCCCAGAAGGGCAGCTGAAGTCCTCCAGTGACAAAAAAGTCTCCTTTATAAGGATGAATTGAGGAAATTAGGAGTCTGCAAGACAAATAAAAATGTTAGGAGGAAACAATGTCCAAATTTTCAAAAAATCTTGGAGAGGATAACAGTACACTCACTGTTATACCAAATTCCAGAATGCCAGATGGAGGCACCATCCCTTGGTTCCTACAGCAGTTGGAAATTTGGAGCAGTGCAAAAGAAATTACTAACAACAACAAAGAAACGGGTGACATGGAGAGGTAATAAGGACCAAGAACGTAAATCGAATGAGGGTTCAGATAAAGCCACGGGAAGATCAACACGAGGGCATGATGAGGAAACTGAACATCTCTAAGCTCTGAAGACAAGCTCAGTTCCCAAAGCACACATCAAGGTGGCTGCCAAGAGCTTTACCAGATGTAGAACCCTACGCCCACGTGCAGCTCATCTGCAGGGAGGGCTGAGCAAGACCAGCCATGTCAAAGGACTTCGCACGGAGCCTGGCACATGGAGCCTCAGTGAAGAGGCTATGGCTATGGCTATGGCTCTGGTGCAGTGATCTTCTAGAACTCAGCTGAATGGAGTCAGATCCAGCCCTGTATCACAGTTCTTCTGAGTCACTAGACTGTCATCAACAGATCAACAACCGCCATCTGTCTATACTCATACCCTCCTGCCAAGTCTCCCCTAGCTCAACACTCAGGATCATTCTGGGGCATTCCAGAGGAGCCCTTCCATAGTTAGAAAGAGGACCTAGCCCTAGAAATTCTCCGATGCCGAGATCATTCTGGTCCCAGAAAAAAATCTTTTGGTAAAAAAATAAACATTAACGACTGCCATGCAGACCTTCCCCCAGTGACATTTGGTAAAAAAGAAAAAAGTTGTGTGCTAAGGAAGAAGTAGACTATCCAAGAACATGTGTAGTGGCTACCTGAGGAACAACATGGGAGATTTCAGCCATTTGTCTTTGCAGTAAGACACGCCAAAAGTGAAAGATGGAAAATTCAATGGTGAATGGCGAGAAAAAGATTTCTAGCCACATGCACAATTAAGAGCAGTTCAGAGTCCATCCAGGGGAAACGGTACCCCTGGCAAGACACAGTGGGACTTCTTCGAGAGAGACAATGGCTGGGACCCCCATCTTTCAGGTGCATCTTACAAGGTCAGGCTGGCATCTCCCAAGAAGCAGACATTTCTCCTCTGAAATTCATCTTCTGCTTCAATTTGTAAAGCTGATTATCTCCATTCCTGTTGGTCACGCTTACCTTGGGCTATAGCACATTTGCTGGGATCCTGGGGCCAGAAACAAAAACGACAGGTGGATTTAGTTGGTTGGATTCTACAGCCAAAGAGCATTTTGGAGGTATTTCGCACCAGCCTCCCCTTTTTGCTGATAAAGAAGCTGAGGTCCTGTGCATTAGGGAAAAAGCTGAATCTAAGCCTGGCTCTTCTCACCTGGTTGGGTCTGCCGGTACCCAGAGATCATGACATCCACTCAGCTGGTTATGGGACCCCCTGGCCTCCAAGTCGCTCAGTACCAAAATGGGGATAGGAAGAGTCCTTCCCTTCCCCAATTGTAGGAAGCATTAAATGAGATGGTTTCAGTGAGTAAGTTTGTGAGCTATACTAGGCACAGTGCCTGGCATGTCTAAGCATTCAATAAATTATGCCTATTATTAGAGTTCTTCATTGTTACCCCTTCTTTCTCATCCCCATAAAGTCAGGGAGAAGAGCAAACAATGACAACATTTTCAGATTACCTTCTGCCTGCCATTCTTGCATTTTCAAGTGTTCATTTATTTAATAGGCTGTGTGCCTTGATTACAGTCCTATATGGGTTTGAATTTACATTCCCAAGTATGTTATGTTGGAATTCCACTGGCATGCCTCTCCAGGGAGTCATGCTATGTCAATACCTCTTACCCGATAAGGCTTCAACTGGTGTCGTAAACTACCATTTGGACTCTGTAACAGAACTGCAAATAGAGCCGTAATTAACGAATTTCCCAATTATTCTCCTCTATTTCAGACCTTCCAGGCATTGCAACTTCCAAGTTGTCTTTCACCCTCAGGAATATGGAAAGAAAATGAGCAAAGGGGATAAAAAAGGAAAGCGGCACTGATTATAAGCAGGTGGCTTAATCTAGTATGTATCCTTCACAGCTGAACACTACCCATGTTTCTACTCTCCCACCCTCTCTTGAACCCCCTACAATCTCCTGCTCTCCCTCCACCCCTCCCCTCTCCCAAGGTTGCGGAGGCCTCACCGTCGCCACGCCCAGGGGCGCTTGAAGCCTTACAACCATTTCCATTCTGTTTGGTGCGTGAGCGTTGCTGATGCACAATGGTACATCATTAGTCTGAGGGGAAGGTCGCAGAGATCCGCCAACTCTAGCCATCAGGCTGTGCTCAGTCCAAGTGCAGCCTCCTGCCCGCCTTCCCTGCCGCATCTCCTATGGATCTCGGGGCATCCCCCTGGCCTCTCCACAATGCCATGCCCTTCCCTTGGCACACATGCTGTTCCCTCCACCAGAAATGTCCTCCCCCACACCCTCACCTCCCATGCAGAGCAAACTCCACCTCCCTGTGGAGGATTCAGCTGCAGGGTACTCCCCAGGCAGAGTATCTGGGCTCCCCCGGACAGGCCAACAACCCACAGTGGGGGAGAGGGTGGGCTCACCCCGCCCCCCAACAGGCCAACAATCCATGGTGGGGGGGCCTCACACACACACCACTCCCAGTTCCCTGGCACCTTCGCATTCCACAGAAAGCTCCTTGTGGGCAGCGGTCACACCTTCCTGGGTTTGGGACCTTGGTCCCTCACTGGCTGTCAGGGCACACAAGCCCCCAGGTGCTCAGCCTGATAGATAAGCATTCCTTCAGAAGGATATTTTTAAACCCCAAAGAAAAGATGACAAAATCCCTGTGTCCGCTCCCGTGAGTGGCTTCTGGGAAGCTTTGAAGAAGGGGAAAAAAAAAAACCCTGTGGGTCTAAGTGATGGCACCAGAAGAACAAGCCTAACCCTGAGGCGCTATTTAAATTCCACACAGTGGCTTTCTTTTTAATTCATTTTTATTCCAGGTGCAGCCCTGCAGCTATTTTAAAACTGCGACTTAAAATAAAGTAATACTAATAGCGGGAATGATCACAGGCTCCTGCAGTAACCGGGCGCCTTGAATCAAGGGGAAAAAAAAAACAGCCCTTCCTGGAGTCTTGACAAGCCACAATATCCCTTCCCCCGGAGAGGGTGGAGAAGGAGCAGGACAGGGCTCCATCATCAAAGGGCTGTGCTTCTCTGTGCACAAGCATTTATTCCTAGATTCCCTGAAATAGTTCACTTTGTACATTTAACCACTGGTTTTCAAAATGGTAATAGTCTGGAGGGAAGACCAGAACCAGAAAAATACCGAGTGGGGAAAGCTCCCTCCAAGTGTGGGCAGTAGACCATCCAGCATCGGCCGCCTGAGACCCTGGGTTCTGAGCACAAACGCTGCTTCCAGGCCCCATCCCAGACTGTGGCATCAGAATGGCCGCTAGGAAAACAACAGTGTCGTTTAAATGCATGTTTTCTACAAAGCAGCTCCACGCTAAGAAAAGCTGCCCCAGGAAATGGGAGTTCTGTGAGAGGTACCCAGAGACATAGCCTTGCCTCTGACCTGCTTGTGTCAGCAGAAGCCAGAGTTGTTTCTCTCAACTTGCTAATGAAAAAAAAAAAAAAAAAGAAAGAAATCATGCTTTAATTACTGGCCCAAGCCAGCAGGGCGTCCACCATATTCACACCTCCCAGCCGGGGAACTTCCGCAGTATGGCATCAAGGACACTCCAGGTCTGACCTGCCCAGCCTCCCCTGTCCAGGCAAGTAACACTGCCCTTCCCTTGTGGCAGAGTCCTTTTTGCTCATCTCCCACCCAAATGGACAGCACAAAGCTAAAAGCTGAAAAGACAACTGATATCACCTCCTCCATCAGGCCAGGCCACCCAGAAGTCCCTCCAGGAGGATGAGCCCAAGAAGATCTGTGGGCCAGGTCCCCACTGCCCCACCCCGGACCCTCCTATGCCATGGACAATAGGACTCAAGACTAAGCTCACCTGAAGTGGGTTTCCGCCGCTCTTCTGGACAACCAGAGAGCCCGGTGTGTCACAGGTCATTCAAGTTTAAATGGAGTCAGTCTGAGGGTTTCAACGGCCAGGATCCCCAGGGACTGTCTGATGGGGCCTCTCCAGTGGGACTCAGGATTCACCGGCTTCATGCCAAGTAGCACACCACGCTCCTCTGCGGCAGGCCACGGGCCTCTCTATATCCAGCTCCTACGTCAGGGACTGCCTTTTCAAGACAACGTCCCCGGCTGCCTGGGACGAAGGGGGCCGGCTCTCCCTTCTCTGAGTTCCCACAGCATGTGCTGCGACTACAGGTTTGAACTCGCTATTTGCATTTGGGACATCGGTGACAGCCTTCAAGTCAGAAAGAGAATGGGACAGTGCTTCCCAATTTTTAAAAAAATTTCAGACCCATAAAATCTTCCCATAAAAAAGTGGCAACTTATTTTGCTAAGTAACAACGTTTTAAAAATAGGGTACTATCTATTACCATCATCCTATCATAAGAGAAAAAACATTCTCACAGCAAAGAACCATGAAAACTACATCAAAGACAATCTCAAAACATTTCTTAAAGATTTTATTTATTGGGGGGGCACCTGGGTGGTTCAGTGGGTTAAGCCTCTGTCTTCAACTCAGGTCATGATCTCAGGGTCCTGGGATTGAGCCCCGCATCGGGCTCTCTGCTCAGCGGGGAGCCTGCTTCTCCCTCTCTCTCTCTGCCTGCCTCTCTGCCTACTTGTGATCTCTCTCTCTGTCAAACAAATAAATAATACCTTAAAAAAAAAGATTTTATTTATTGGTGCATCTGGGTAGCTCAGTCATTAAGCATCTGCCTTTGGCTCAGGTCATGATCCTAGGGTCCTGGGATCGAGCCCCACACCAGGCTCCCTGCTCAGTGGGAAGACTGCATCTCCCTCTCTCATTCCCCCTGTTTGTGTTCTCTCTCTGTGTGTCTCTCTCTATCAAATAAATAAATAAAATCTTTAAAAATAATAGAAAAAAATTTTAAAGATTTTATTTATTTGAGAGAGAGAGGTGAGTGAGCACACAAGCATGAGCAGAGGGAGGGGGTAGGGCAGAGGGAGCAGCAGACTCCCCAGTGTGCAGGGAGCCCCAGGCAGGGCTCAATCCCACCACCCTGTGGATCATCACTTCAGCCAAAGGCAGACGCTTAAATGACTGAGCCACCAGGTTCCCCAAACAATCTTAAAATTAATGAAAACTTCACTATGTTGCTGTGGCCACCCTTCTCCCCTGACTCTTCCTCCTCCTGCCATTTTGCTTTTTTGCATTTTGCTCTGGACGCCAGGAAACTGCCTGACAGACCAGCCTGCATCTGCAGAAGAGGGTTTCTGAGTCACTCATCTTGCCCCAACCACCCCAAGGCAAGGGCCTTCCTAAAGGACGCACCCAACCTTGCAACGTGAGCAAGAGAAATCTCACTTCTCTAGGATGTTCTTGTGGTTACAAAGTGCTCCCACATGTGCTATTCCCATTTAATTTCATCACAAGGCCACTGTATAGAGAAAGCTAAAGCACTCATGGGCTCTTATTGGTTACCAAGACGGTCCTTTATCTGGGCCCCCTTCTGCCTCCCAGCCACCCTGTGGCCCTTATCTTACCCTTCAGAGCTTTCCTTTCACATAGTGTGTTTTAAATTTCACCCTTTAGTCCTTTCTTCTTAAGACTAACTAGACCTCATTTCGGTTCTTCAAAGATGGAGAGCTTTGACCTGAATCCCTAACACATCCCACTGCGCTGGTAGACCCTCGATGTTTGCTGAAGAATGAAAAGATTAGAAAAAAAAAAAATGAAAAGATTAACTGTTCCTCATTCAACATGATTTCCTGACCCTTCCAGACCCTTCTCTTTCCCAGCTGTGTCCCTCCAGAGGGACTGCCACCTTTTAATGTGCCTCCTAAAATGTCATGCCCAGAACTGTGTGCCACGCACCAGATGGGCTTGGCTGTGCAGACTGCCAAGGCCCACTGGCCCTCTTGCCCTGGGCACAAAGCCTTTATTCATGAGACTTGAGACTGTATTTGCTTTCCGGCAGCCATTTCATACTGCTGACTCCTCGGAGACTGGAGTCAACTAAAATTCTTAGATATCCCCAATTCTGATTTTCTTAGTTGGTAATTTTAATCCAGGAACAACAAAAACAACAACAACAAACCAGGTCCTTGGGGTGCCCGGGTGGCACAGGTTGAGCATCTGACCCTTAGTTTCAGTTCAGGTCATGCTCTCCGGGTCATGAGACGAGCCCCGCACATGGGGCTCCACGGTCAGCGGGGACTCCGCTTGAGGCCTCTCTCCCTCTGCCCTCCCACCATGAATACGTGTGCATGCTCTCTCTGAAATAAATAAATTTCTAAAAAATCCTTTTTCTCTCCCTCTGCCCCTTCCCCTCCCCCCTCTGTAATTAATAAAGTCTATAAAACAAAACGCACAAGTCTTTTACACTTAACCCTACTGAATTCATTTTTGCCAGTCAATGTCTTCTGTTCTTACCTGACTCTTCAGCTCTCATCTCTGCAACTAGACCTTAAGGTTCTTGAGATAGTATCTCATATGCTTCCACATAAGGAGTGTCAGCATTCAGTGTGGCGACACTCAGCAGATACTCGATAAATATGTGTTGGTTCATTAAGCTCTACTCTTCCCCTAACATCCCCCAGGACTCTTCACTTCTGATGAATCACACTTCGGTACCAAGGATTAGCACCTACGACTTCTCCCAGCTGCCTCCTCCTTCTACTTCCAGCTCTGACTCCTGCAGGTCCCCATACCCACTGGAGGCCTCCAAAGCAGCCTGCTCGCACCCAGACACACTTGCTCTCTTCAAATGACCACCTTTCCTGGCGCCCATCACTGCCTTCTCCAAACTCATGGCATCCGTGAGCCCTGGCCCGCTGCATTTCCCCCATGTTACTTTAGCATTTCTAGTACAGTCCATCCTGTAGGAAGAATCTCTGGTGTCAATCTGTCAACCTCTGTACCACAACAGAGAAGGAATCATTGTCTACCTTAAAATGGAGTTCTCTCTAGAAAAAGGTTTGTCCTAGAATTTACTGTTCTAAAAGATCCCTTTACATATTTAAAATGACTCTAGGTGCCCACGCGGTTAACATGCGGCGATCCATGAACACAGCCGTCACCCGGGGAGATGCTTCCGGATCTTCACAAAGAATCCTTCTCTTCAGCAATGCTGTTTCCGCACACCCCAGCCAAAGGCCTTGAGACACACACCGCCATTGACTGCGTGCTCATGAATTTTGTCCAACAAGCAGGTACGTGTATAATGAGGGCTCTCTGCCTTCTGTGTACATCACAGCTCTTCCATGAGCCTTCTAACACAATTCAAGAAATCAGAGTCTTATATCTGGAAGGGAATCTTGAGTGAGGGACTCACATTATGAGCAAGGAAAGTAAGGCTAAGCACAGAGGTTTACAACTTCTTTAGCTCACTTTCAATTCCCAACAATTCTTCAGTGAAACCTGCCATAAGCGCTTCCTCTGGAAGCCGAAGATGGTGTTCCCATCCTGCCCTTAAGATTTAAAAGGCACTTATCTTATGGGAGAGACTGGACATCAGTCCCCTTTCATCTGAAGCTCCTGAAGACTTCAGCCACATCTATCTCTCCTAATTCAGACATTGCTTACAATACATCTTCTCTCAGAAGGGGCATTATGCTTGGACAGGATTTCTGGGGACCCTTCTCAGTTCCTGGGACAGTGCTGAGCACAGGGATGTTCTGGCAGACCCATCTCTATACTTTTAACTGGAGCGAGGAAATGACAAGAAATTTGTGGGGCCCCTGGGTGGCTCAGTCGGTTAAGCAGCTGCCTTCAGCTCAGGTCATGATCTTAGGGTCCTGGGTTTAAGCCCACATAGGGCTTCCTGTTCAGGGATTCCGCTTCTCCCTCTCCCTCTGCTTGCACTCTCTCCCTCTCTCTCAAATAAATAAAATCTTAAAAAAGAAAAGGTATTTGCAGTCTCCTCTCTGGTTTTGATTGTTAATGGTGATTTTGCTAAAATGGTATCCATTTAGATGGCTAATAATCACTCCTCTATTACTTGTAGAATGTTGTGCTTTTCTTAATTATCTCTTAGGTCACTCTCTCATTCGTGCCTTCCTAGCTCTGTAAGAACGCCTCAGTTTCCCACTCACTTATTATATCCCAGGCACAGTGAAGGTTTGAAAAGGTTGTTCATGTAATTTTTTAATACAGGCTGCTGTTAGCATGTCTCTAAGTCATGTTCTAGGAAGGGAATGACACATGCTGCCCAAGGTCAGCGGCAAGGGGAGCCCAATAACAGGGAGGGCCAATGGGAGCCATCCCATTGGGGGGTCATCAGATTCCCTAACTTTGGGGGCAAAGCGCCTAGTGGCCCAATTCCCAGCACCAGGGACTCTTAGGCTATCTGGCGGAATGACCCGAAATTAGTTCGCAAAAGGGAATTTTGTTTTTCTAGTGAGACAGCAGAGTTGGTACTGAATGTTATTTATCAGTTTGACTTCAGCTGGTTTAAACCACCGTTCTTCTTTCCAATAAATCATTCCAGGGAAATAGCTAGATAGTATTCCTTCTTTGTTTAGAACTAAATCATCTATTAAATGGTGTTGGGGAGGGCATCTGGGTGACTCAGTGGGATAAGCCTCTGCTTCGGCTCAGGTCATGATCTCAGGGTCCTGGGATGGAGCCCCCAGGCTCTCAGCTCAGCAGGGAGCCTGCTACCAGCCATCCCCCACCCCCATATAAATTGCGGGGGGGATTGAATTATATTAGTAAAATGCTCAGATTGCTTTCTAGGACATCAGTCTAAGGGAATGCATTCCTGCATTTGTAGGTAATGGCCTACAATGGCCTATGGCCTATGAATTTAAAGTAATTCAATCAACCACCAGGATTTGTTGAGCAAGTACTATGTGGGAATGTAGGTTAATCACTATGGGGAAGCCAAACGCACTAGGGATTGCCTTGTGAAAATGTGCCACCCAACAGGAGAATGGAGATGTGAAAATGAACCGTAAGACAAAATGCTGAATGGTAAGGAATATGAGGTACATGAACTAGAGGAGTCCACAGAAGAGTCACTTTTGTCTGGAGTGTCCTCAGAAGGACTAGTTCTTGATCTGGACACTGAAGTAGGCCTGAACAAGGGGACACTGTGTACAAGGACAGGAAGATAAGGCAGAATAGGACATAGTGGAAAAACGAGTTTAAATCCTGGCACTTATGAGCTGTGTGACCTTCAGCAAGTTTGCTGACCTCTCTGAGCCTACATTTTCTCACAATAAGAGGAGGATGCAAGAGGAACCTCGTTCACAAGATGGTTGTGAAGAGTAGAGGAGAAAAGGTAAGGGAAGCACTTAGCAGAACCACATGCCAGAACAGGGGGTAAACCTTCAGAACATATTAACTATTACTATGGTACTTCTGAGGTTATGAAAGAGCACAGGCAGCCCCTGGGTTGAGCGCCATAATGGAGACGCCATCAGTGAAGGAGGTGCTTGTTCTCCAACAGCCACTTATAGCAGGAGAGAGGAAGTGGGTCATGGAGCTCCATGGTGCCAGTCATAAACATGAATTTAAGGGAGTGACACAGAAAAAAGCCATCCCAGTCAACACCAGCGGAGTCTTCCCATGCCCTGGGGCCCACCTAGTGGTTACTACTATAAATGGAGTAACTCACCCTTGCCCAAAATCTAAACCACTTTCATGCTCTTTAACAAAACAAAAACTTCATAAAAGGAACGTCAGAAGGAAACCAACCAAGGGAAATACTTGAGGATGGGGTCTTATGATGCACTGTCCCCCCGCCCCCCCAGTTCCTGAGAGCAGAGTCAACCCAGAGTAGTTGCTGGGAGGCTGGGGAGCACAGAGAGCCATGGAAGCGGACCTCCTCTGCAGCAACAGCTTCTCAGAGGACCCAGTGATGCTCGGACAGTACTTACTGGCACCAGACACAGCCGTCTACAGAAGGGTCAGGGTTTGGCTCATCCGGGACCCAGAGCTGGGGTAGAGACTCCTCTGTTACTGGGGGCAACAGGCAAAGTGAGGACACAGTCAGCTGTCCCTTCCAGGTTCCAGGGGAGACATTTAGCAGCCATGTCAGATGTAACTGGCTAGGAGCGATTGGGAGCAAGCAAGCCTCGTAAATGGCCGCCTATGAGCTGATGCAAAGACCCGCGATGACCACGGTCTGGCGGAACTGTACAGAAATACAACCCGGAAGTTCAGGACGCATGGGCGGGATTAACCGGGCTGGCCCCGGAAGCACTCTCCTGCATCCGGGCTGAGCGGGCGAGCTGAGTGGCGGAAGCGTGGTGGCAGCACTTCCTTCTCGGATACGAGAGACAGAACCCTGTGGTACCGGGGACATGCTAGTGCTTGGCAGCAAACGCCAGCAAGAGCTAGGACTTGGGTTTTTAGAAGACTCGTAAAGAGAATTTACCTTTCTTGGCCTAAGTTTAAGCTTCGACTGGACTCAGGCTGTGTTTTTCATTAGAAAGGATGCTTTCAGGAAGAATGGTAAAAACAGCAGCAACAACAAAAACCGTTTCAAGTAGGGAAATGACTTGTAGTGAACGTGTCTGGCAAATGGGAATGATGTTAAAACGGGACTGAATATATATGTTGTGGAACGGCATGAAATTTTAGGCTCAAAAGAGAATGTACTCAAAGAAAATTCCTGAATGTCAGTTGCTTTTGCCCTGGGGTCGTCTCTCCCCAGAACTACAGACTGCCCACCTGAGCATCCAAGCTTCAACCGGGTGCTCCCTGGAGCTGTGAAGCTGAGCTCTGGGCTGACCACACAGAAAATGGAAGTCAAGGGGCGCCTGGGTGGCTCAGTGGGTTAAGCCTCTGCCTTCAGCTCGGGTCATGATCTCAGGGTCCTGGGATCGAGCCCCACATCCGGCTCTCTGCTCAGTGGAGAGCCTGCTTCCCCCTCTCTCTCCGCCTGCCTCTCTGCCTACTTGTGATCTCTGTCTGTCAAATAAATAAATAAAATCTTTAAAAAAAAAAAAAAAAAGAAAAGAAAATGGAAGTCAAGTCAGGCGCTTCCCGGGGCAGGCTACCAGGTGCTACCAGGTTCTAAAGCCGCACAATTCTTAGAGTGCTTTGGGCTCCACAGCTCTCTCTAATCAAAAGACAAAAATACACCCTCTCCGGTGAAATCCATCCCATCATGAATGTCTAGACAGTCACTGCATTTCTTACTGTTGACCAGTGAGAAATAATGGACCTCCATGTAATTCTACTGATCTGCATAGACACTGGGGCATAGGACACAGGGCCACAAGCTGGACAAATAAGCTTTGTGCTCCCTTATCAGCTCCAATGCTGACCCTCAAGGGTGAACTTTGACAGTAAAAATTTGACAATATTTACTGAGCATCGGCCAAGGTCAGGGATCAAGCCAGGGTGTGAGGGTAAAACGGTTATCAGCCCAGCCTGACCTCTCCTTCACAGCCCAGTTACAAGATGAGGAGCAGAGAATCAGGCTACTAAGCCCTTACCAGGCTTTTCAAGAAAAGCTGCATCTAGGCAAGGACTAACCATGAATGAACTATAAGGAGCAAGCAAGAGGGCAAAGCCCAGGAAACAGGCGGTTCTGTGGTGGACAAAACCCAGCCAACCTGCAGCCCAGAGGCCCACTTCTGGGATCTAGAACCACTCCAGAGGTTCTGCAGACAGAACTTGATGCCTGATGTCAGGACATTAATCAGTGAGGCCCACATTGGTGGCCATTCCCTGGAAACCAGGGGCAGTCTACAGTGGAAGATGAGGCAGGCCAAGGTAGGTGATGATGAGGGAAATCCTCAAACATCTCCCTCACTGAAGTCTTAAAACCCACCACTGGCTCATCTTTGAGTTACGCCAGATCCTCACTTTTCAGTTAAAAAGCAAAAACTGTAACATAGGGGTAACTCACCAAGACCCTACTCCTTTACTATCGAGCAATCTAACAAATTATTTAACTCTTCATTAGGAGAGACTGAAAATAAAACTTTAAGCATAGAAATTTGAGGTGAGTACAGGGTCCAGATATCTGCGGAAAGGGCCAAGAAAAGTCAGAGTTTTGGGCACCTGGGTGGCTCAGTGGGTTAAGCCTCTGCCTTCAGCTCAGGTCATGATCTCAGGGTCCTGGGATCGAGCCCCACATCGGGCTCTCTGTTCAGCGGGGAGCCTGCTTCCCCTTCTCTCTGCCTGCCTCTCTGCCTACTTGTGATGTCTGTCTGTCTCTCTCTCTCTGTCGAATAAATAAATAAAATCTTTTTAAAAAAGAGTTTCGCTTCTTGGCTACTTGTCCCCAAGTCACCCAGGCTTTTAGCTCTAGATCAGTATGCCTGGGAGGCCTCTTTCTACTGTCACGTTCCTGCCCCTCTCTACTCACCTCCTCAGGCAGCAGGGAAAGTCAGGTGACACACTGGTGTCTCCAGCCATGGCCAAAGCCCCTGGGAGCATCACCTGATTTGAGTGAAAAGAGAGGCAGTCTCCTTAGGTCCCCAGACAGCTTTAGGGAAAGAAGGGTCTAGACTAGCCATACTTTCAGAAAACTCCAGCTGCAGGAAGAACATGGAGATGCCCCATAACTTGGGTCTCAGTCTCTTCTCTCAACTTAGTTTCTAGACAAGTGTTCCACAGGAACAAACAACTTGATGATCAATCAAAACACAGTATTTCTGAAAGATGTCCTGTAAAAAATAACCACCCTTTGATGTTGAAACACTATACAAGTTGTCCTGGGTCCCTGAGACTCAAGGGGGGCAATGCCTCAGCCTGACATGCCTGAGCATGACCAAAGGGCAGCAAGATCTCCTCCATCTCCAGAGGCAGCCCCCCAACCCACTAGGAGATTCACACGGCCTTCCTCAGTCACAAGCCAGCAGGAATCTCCACTCGGTTACTCCTCCTGGGTAGGGAAGAGGGAGAGCTGAACCCACCAGGAACATTCTGTTGACACAGGGTTTTCAGGAACTAATAGCTCCAGGTGTGCAGTATTTACTGAGAAAGCAGTTGCAACTAGCATGCTGAGTTATTAACAGAGAATGGATAAACACCAGAAACTAGGCTTGTCTCTCTACTCAACCATCCATGGTCATGAGGGTGAGGTGTCCACTCCCGGCCATACCCTCTGCCAGTGAGGACAACAGTTATGGATCAGGGCAGCCTCAGAAGGATGCTGTGAAGGTGGATAAAATGTCCTCCCCTCAGGCTTCTCAGGACAAGCTCATGAGAGACCCCAAAACCCCTGCCAGGCCACAGCCAGGGCCTGTGCAAGGAGCTGAGCTTTCATCCAACTGGCAAAGACTCTTCAGCTGGGGAAACCTAGACCTGTTGTCACAATAGTGCACCTCCAATACAGTTAAGCTCTGCTGTCCAGAGAGCTGTTAGCCACCATGACAGTAATCCAAAGCTGGGGGGCTGGAGGCACACCATTACCAGCTGCCCCCACCACCATCTCTGGAGTGCTAGAAAGAGCACTGGATTTGGGGTGACATGAGCTTGGTCCTTTATGAGTTATGTGGCCTTCAACAGCTCCCTTAACCTCTGTACAGCTCAAGTTCCCCATCCATTACTATAAAATTAACACAATAAAACTTAACTCTATGGGTGCCTGGGTGGCTCAGTGGTTTAAAGCCTCTGCCTTCAGCTCAGGTCATGATCTCAGGGTCCTGGGATCGAGCCCCGCATCAGGCTCTCTGCTTGGTGGGGAGCCTGCTTCCTCCTCTCTCTCTCTCTCTCTCTGCCTGCCTCTCTGCCTACTTGTGATCTCTGTCTGTCAAATAAATAAATAAAATATTTTTAAAAAAACAAAAACAAAAACAAAACTTAACTCCAAGTATATTGTGAGGATCACATGGAATAATGTACATGAATATATCTTAAAACTAGAAAGGGCCATTGGGGCACCTGGGTGGCTCAGTCCATTAAGCATCCAACTCCGTTTCATCTCAGGTCATGGTCTCAGGGTTGTGGGATCGGGCCCCATGTCGGACTCACACTCAATGCAGAGTCTGCTTGTCCTTCTCCCTCTGCTCCTCCCCCTGCCTCTCTCCACGTATAAAGTAGAAAAGCTGAACCTGCTTCTTCATTCTCCATCCAACCCAATCCTGAAAGAGATGTGCCCCCACCTAACTGCCTCCAATAGCTACCCATTCATTTATTTTGCATTCATGAAATTTCCCCAGGGTGCCATGCACTGTGCTACATGCTGGAAGGCAGGTGTCCTGCCCTCATGAAGCATAAATCCAGATAATTCCAGCACTATCTATCTCCACCTCCATTTTATGTTCTTAACCAGTAAATCTCATCCCAGCAAGATCCCTTCTCCCAGAAACAAACAACGGTCTCCTTTGTAGGGTAGACAAACAGGCCTGAACATGGAATGACCCCCCACCCCCACCGTGACCTAATGAGCCACCTGAGGCCAAGTCTGCACCACTGTCCTAAAGCATGAAACTCAGCTGTTCTCCCCCCATCCTACCATCTTGGCCCTTCCAAACCTTTCACGTAGAAGCTTGAGTCTCCCAGGGGACCAAACCTCAGTCTTAGCAGACACACAGTCTTTTGAAGCCACTTTTGAAATAAACACATTCAATGCCAAACTAGCACCCCGGAAGTTTATCTCCACCCCACAGGCCTTGTTAACCATGTCCGTTATGAGGAATCGTAGCTGGTTAAGTAGAGAAGCTGAAGTCACAAGGACCTGGGTTTGAATCTTGGCTTTGTTGCCTATGAGCCTTTAAGCTAATTACTTAGTCCCACTCTAAGGGCTCAATTTTCACATTTATAAAACTCAGATAATAATCCCTACCCCACAGTGATATTCAAATAATTAAATGTGATAATGTTCGTAAATAATTTAATAGTCCTTGGCATTTAGAAGCACTCTATAAATGGTAGCCATTGTTGTTTATAATTATAATAGTCATTATTATTGACATGTTCACAAAACAGCCCATTTCATCCTCTGTGCCTTGATCTCGCCACTGCCTGTGCGGTGAACAGAAAAAGCGATGCTTCCATGGACTCCAGAGCCAATTATTTCTAACTGTGGACCCCTACTTATCTTGCCTTTTTGGAAAAACTAGCTCTCAATCATGAAATTAATATATATTTATCTTTGGTTCAATACCCATCTGCTGGACAAAAATGAAAGAATGAATCACAACATAAAATAATATTCCACAAACCCACTGAGTTCCATGGCTCCCCCTCTATTCGTACAAATACTACATACACTTCGTCCCTGCAGCCCCTCCTCCTTTCCGGCTACAATTTGGCCTCATCCTACACCCTTGTCTGTGGTTCTTTCACCTCCGTCTTCACGATGACCAACTGCCTTGTACAATTCCAGAACACCCAACCTAACTGACCAGATTTCTGCAGCCAGCTCAGCAAGTGAAGAGCGGCTATGTAGTGAAGAATGGACCTTGCCCAAGGAGAGGTCTGGCCTTTGCCCTGGGCTTCTCAGAGGAGAGCCTCTAAGCCCGTAGAACATAAGGCCCAAAAGGAGAGTGTGTCTTTGTTTGCCTGGTATCTATGGTCATGCAACATGTTGTAATAACGTGACATGGAGTTGGGGCTCTGGGCCACAGGGTATCAGCTCAACCTCAGGAGGAGCTGGAGACTGAGATCAATCCCAAGCTCAGTCAGCAGTGCCTATGTGACAGAGCCTGAATAAAAACTCTGGACGTCAAGGCTCAGTGGGCTTCCTCGGCTGGTGGTACTCCATGCAAACTGTCATACGTCGATGCCAAGAAAGCCACACTGCCCACAACTACACGGGGAGAGCAAAGCGGGAAGCACCACATCTGGAACTTTCCTGGACTCTGCCCTCTGTGCTGCTTCGCTTGGCTGATTTTAGTTTGCATCCTTTAACAATGATAAACCCTAACCATGAATATAACCACTTTCAGAACATTCTGAGTCCTTCTAGTGAATTACCGAAGTAATAGTGAACCTGGGCCCTGCCCCCCTCAAACTTGCAACTGGTGTCAGAAGTGAGAACAGCTGTGTGAGCCGTTCTTCTATTGCCACAGAAGCCACTGGGAAAAGCCCTGTGCACAGGCAGCTAGGTTCCAATGAGCACAATGGACTCTAAGACACCGAACAACCACATCCTTGGATCATTCGCAGTCATCAGAGAGTGAACTTGAAAGCCCAAAATCCTTACTCCATATTCATCTCAAGTTCTTGTTGGATCTCCAACCACACTCTGAGTTCATGAGTCTAGATGGACCCCTCAGCCTTCTCTCCATCCTCTGACATCCATTAACAACATGGTTGAGGCTCCTGCCTCTGAGGCAATTGGGATTTCTAAGTCTGGCCTGAATAGTCACAGTTGGTGGTAGATCGGAAGGGGTGGCATCTGGAAGACTGTACTTGGGAAAATGCCACCTGTGTTCATGTGTCTCATCTGCCTGGAAAATGTCACAGCCACTGCTCCATGGAGCCTGGTCCTCAGCTCAAGGATGGAAATTGGACAGAGGAAGGGAGAAGAGGAACCAGAGGAGTGCTCGGGCCAGCGGGAGGCCAGTAAGCAGAACTACCATCACAAGCTCCGAATCCTCAATCCTCGAGAATCACGTCCTTGTTAAGCTGTCTTCCCCAGGCTTGCTGGGCATCCCCCTGCTGAGAAACAACGCTCCTTTCCAAGCCTGTGCTCCTATCTGTGGCAGTTTGGTGTCCAGATAACTGGGGAGCCAGGAGATACACTGTCATGTCAAGGCTCAGGGGGAAAAGAGCAGGAAGGAGAAATGTCAGCATTTGGATACCAATGGAAATGGAAAATCTCAAAAAACTCAAGAAGGAAAGAAAATGTATTTCCGTGATAATGGGACTAGAGTGGGCTGTAGCCTTCCGGATGCTCTCCTTGTTAACCCTGAAGCCCAGCTATCTGCCCCAAGAACAGGGAGCAGAAAGGAGGGAACAAACCGGACCCCATCTGTTGAAAATGAAGAGGTTTCAGGGCTGTATCAGTCACTTAAGCCTAATATTTGGATTTCCTTTAAATTGCATTGTCGTCAACGGCTGTTCAGGCTGAGTTGCTTAGACAGTAAATTCTGGTTCGAGCTGCCATTTCACATTATGCTAATGTATGTGAGAAGCTGTCTCCCTGGATACCGTAGCAGATTGCCAGCTGAATCATAGAAATGCTGTCAATTTTTTTTTGCAAGTTTTCCATTTTTGCTCTTCCATTGTGTATAGCCAAGAGAAATTGGGAAGTGAGGGGGAAATACATATATATACACATACATACATACAGAGATACATATATGTATCAAGCTTCCATTGGATTGGTTTTGCATCTTTGAGAAAGAACTGTAGTGTTCTCCCTTGTTTCTAAAGCAACCCACATACATACTTCCATTTTATCTGAAGTCATTTCATTGCCCAAATATCTGTGTCAGTTTCCAGGAATCCAGTCTTGAGAGCCAGCAGAGGGAGAAAGAGAGCACCAAACCGGATTTTCTCTAGATTTCCACTCCAAAAAAAGCAAAGCCTGAACAAGTGGACATTTGCTGAGCCCAAGCAAACCAACAAACAGAAGGCAAATCAAATGGATTCACCAGACGAGGCCACTTTCTGAAAGCTGGTGAGAGCGCCAGCGTTGTGCCCACAGTCTTGGCCGGCACACTCTTCTGGTTTGGGGGCTGCCATCTTTTCTCCTTGGGTGACCCCCCCGCCGGCCCCCATCCTACTGCAAACAGTTGTTTTGCCTGTAAATGAAAAGAGGGAACTTGTGGCAGCTAGGGTTCTTTTCGGCCTTAACACTTAAGTCTCCAGGGCTCTCTTCTGGCCTTCGCTGCCTTCTGGACTATGGAAAACAAAGCCTTATTTTCTTGGACTCAGGGGCTGGACCTGATTGCCTCGCAAGACTGTGCCAGGTCACGGAGGTTCTGAGACGCCCATGGCCAAAATAGCGATTTCTCTTATTGTCAGAGGGAGGGAGAGATGGATGTGTGCAAGATGGCCATAACACGGAGTAGGACAAGGGCTTCCCTGCGCCGGGGGAGGAGAAACATGGAGGTATTAAAGAGTACGAAGTTTCAGGTCTGTGAGTAGGTTCTAGAGACCTGCTACAAGGCATAGTTCCTGTAGTTAATAATACTGCATTATCTACTTAACACTTACTGAGAGAATAGGTCTTATGTTAAACATTATCACAAAATAACAACAACAAATAAGAAGGCTGGGGGAAGCGAACCAGGTGATGGACAGGTTTATAGCAGAGATGGTGGTGGTAGTTTCACTGGTAGAGACTTATCTCCAAACCCATCAAGCTGTATACAGGGAATACATACAGCCTTTTGCATGTCAATCAGAACTCATAGCGTTCTGTTTTTTGTTTTTGTTTTAAAGGAAGAACAGAAAGAAGGGGAAGGAAAGGAAGGAAAAAGAAAGGAAAGAAAGAGCGAGCACAGTTTGAAAAAAGAGATGGCTACAACAGACCTACGACAGGCTCTCCCCATCTCCCCAGTGCTTTTGCTTTTGGAACTCTGGCACCGAACAGCACTTTCCGTCTGCCTGTCCTGGTTCTGCCTCCTGGAATAAGGGAAGCACAAAGCACCTGATGGAGGGCTGGGAGTAGGGCAGGGTGCAGTCGCTGGGAGTCGTGACGTCACCCGCAGGCACCCACAGCTCTCCCATCCCTTGCTTGGGCTTAGACTTCCCGTCCCACTGTTTTCTCAGCAGTGGAACCATATCTGATAAACAATTCCTGCCCTTGGGACCCTCCTCTACATCCTAATCTCTTTGCCTCACCCGTCCCATTTCTAACCACCTAAAAGTTTACCCATGCGGACCCCTGGGTCCACTCTTCCTGCAGACGAAGAATCTTCTGCCCCTGCTTCCCCTCAGCCCTCACCTAAAACCTGACGAAGTCGAGGGTACACGCTCAGATGTCTGTGGGACACAAGAACCCCAAACAGTGAGGCTGTCCCATTCGAGGTGATAAGGAGAGGCAGGACCCGAGCGGAACAGAAGGGAGCACGCCCCCTCGCCCTCACAAATACAGTGGTGTGGAAATTTTTACAACTCTGCGCCCCAAACCAGACAATCACGCAGAAATTAGGTTCCGCTCTACCGGTTTTCTACTGTAACCTATCTGTTCACCACATTAACCTATCTGTTCACCACATCTGGGTTTCTTTTTAAGTAAGGAATATACCTGCATGGAGAATTCACGATTCTTTCCAAAGACCAAGGCTGGATTTGAATTAACGTTATTATAAATGATCTTCAAGTTTAATAAATGCTAAAGCTTTCTTACCATAAAGGCTACATTATCTTGAATTAACTAATTTCAGCCCAATATCGAGAACATTTCTCTGATTTTTTTTCCATGAAAATATTCCTGAGGGGTACCTGGGTGGCTCAGTCGTTAAGCGTCTGCCTTCAGTGCAGGTCATGATCCCAGGGTCCTGGGATCGAGCCCCGCATCGGGCTCCCTGCTCAGTGGGGAGCCTGCTTCTCCCTCTCCCACCCCCCCTGCTTGTGTTCCCTCTCTCGCTGTGTCTCTCCCTCTATCAAATAAATAAATAGGGCACCTGGGTGGCTCAGTGGGTTAAGCCGCTGCCTTCGGCTCAGGTCATGATCTCAGGGTCCTGGGATCGAGTTCCACATTAGGCTCTCTGCTCAGCAGGGAGCCTGCTTCCCTCTCTCTCTGTGCCTGCCTCTCTGCCTACTTGTGAGCTCTCTCTCTATCAAATAAATAAATAAAATCTTAAAAAATAAATACATAAATAAATAAAATCTTTAAAATAAAAAAATACTCCTGGG
The DNA here is from genome assembly GCF_002288905.1 of Enhydra lutris kenyoni. Taxonomy (NCBI): domain Eukaryota; kingdom Metazoa; phylum Chordata; class Mammalia; order Carnivora; family Mustelidae; genus Enhydra; species Enhydra lutris. The sequence continues at coordinate 3,182,044 of NW_019154111.1, forward strand.
AATAAAGTCATGCCTCCAGGGGTACCCGAAAGTGGCCACAGTGTAAAATTTCTCTTATGTCTCATGGACTTTATCTAAAAAAAAAAAGGAAGTCTTCTTTGTGAATTTTGTATTTTACACTATATATTAATTGGAAAGTAACTTTCAATTACTTAACACATAGCTATCTCTTCACTACAAATCTTTGAGCAAAAAGGACACTTCGGGAGGATACAGACTTCCCTTCAACCATACTCACGGTGGGACCTGGCTTTCTCTCTGCAGCATAAACAGTAAGACCGGCTGGTGACCTGATGCTGCTGTTTTCCAGGGGAATTAGGTTTGTTCATGAAATCAGTGGTTAGGAAACCACTGTCTGGTAACAGCTCTTCTGCCTTTTCCCTTTGACCAAACTCTCCAATGATCCCAAAGTCTTGTCAAAATAATCACCAAGCTAAGCACCCCAGTCTCTTCAAGGCCAGAGTTGGGCCTCGAGTTAAGCAGATTCTCCCACTACCTTTGCCGTCGTGTTCCAGAATGCCAGGGAGTTGGCCACAGTACCCCAGCCCTGCCCCCGTGGCCTGACCAGAACCAGAAAAATGAGAACCCAGGGGAATCCAGACATCATGCTCTCGAAACTCAGGTGTAGGTTAAGCTTTTGTATTTTCAATCCTCTCTTCCCATGGATACCACAGTTCCTTCTCTTCTTTCATGGATGCTTTTAAATAGACAGTAGATGTGATACATGAACTTTTAAATTTCTCTGACCTCACCTGGTGGCCACTGATTTGAAACACTCAAGGAGACACAAAGGACTCTTCACAATGTGAAGTGAAAAATGGTCTCATATGGGGAAAGACTGCCCCTTGATTCATGGATTTTTTAAGTCTAGATTTTGATTTTTCAGCTGCTGTTAAAAATGGGGTCACCTCTACTTGGATTCTGGAAACTAAGAACCACGTACATACCGAAGATCACAACTCATCTGTTCTCACCGCCTTCTGAATTCTTCTTTCAGTAAACAAGCTTCTAATTCCAGGTGAGAAAGAAACCAATGAAACAAATCAGGGGGAAGTTGAGTCGCCTCTCCTGGGAATCTTGAGTTAGCACTGGTGGGTTATGGAGACATCCCAGCGAACCTGCTGCTCACCTAGAAGAGCTGATCTTCAAAAAACCTTTTCCCCACCCACAACCACTCCCAACGTTGATGGGACACCCCCCCCCCCCCGTGCCCCCAACGCTCAGATGCCAATCTCACCAGAGAGGTGACTGCATACTTAAGAAAACAGCAGATTCAAATAAACATCCTTCCTTTCCCAGCAGGAATGCTCTTTTCTGCTTTGCTAGTAGAATCTGGCTGAGCCTGTTTTTTGAAACCATTTTAAGGCAAAAAGCCAAACTCACCCAAAATGTCAGAAGGGGGAACAGCGGAAGATACAGGTGGCCTAAGTTCCTTTACCAAAAGGCTTGTATCTTTGCCTTGGGAGGCAAATGCAGATTTTTATAATGGGAGAACGCCCTTTGTTCATTTCACAGTGGGGTGATAGGTCCCTAGTGTTAGGAACTACTGCTCACTGCAGAGCATTCAAAAATGAAGGCAAAGTGTATATCTGAAATAAAAATGGAATAAATAGGAGCTCAACCCCTAAATGTATAACTGAAGGCAGCGTTTCAGAGCACGGCTATTATGTACACCAAAACAGACTGACTACAAGCACATGCATATTGCTGCTGAAGGCCCAGACTTATAGATCCAGCAGCCTGGGGCGGGGGAAAGAGCCTGGATCGCTCAGGACACCGCACCCTAAGGACAGCACATCCCAGAGGGCTTACCTGAAGACTTTTAGGAAAGCACAGTGCAACAGTTCGGCTCAGAATTCAAGGAGCCAGTAAGGATTGGTGGGAAATGGCAAGTTACTATTGTCCCTAGGTCTGAGGGGCGAGGGGGAAGGAACTGCGCATGCTGGGAGCCAGGCAAGGGCCAGAGCTGTGAAAGGGGGCTCCCCGGCAGGACTGTGCCTTAAAGGAATACAGGTGCAGGTGAAGACGCCACCTCTTCCCTCGTGACTCCTGGGTGGCCGGTCATGCCTCCTATTGACAAAGCCGAGAGTAAGGGGGCCCAGGAACTGCAAATCCAGACAGATCAGCCTCCCAGGCCACAGAGAATGAAGTTGGGGCCAATGGGGCAAAACTAGCAAAGAGCCCTTGACTGAGGGTCAGGACACCTGGTTCCAGCTGTGCCACACTCCTGGCTTTGCGACCGCGGGCAATGCTCAACGCATTTAGACTTCCAGGAAAGGACTGGCCAGACAGTCTCTGTGGTCTCTTTCAGTTTCTACATCCTGTGGCCCTCGTCCTGGAGTACACAGATCCAGGAGCTACGGAGAACCGGTAGAAAACACATGGCTACTATGGTTATCACAGGGCTTTGACCCAGAGCCCTTTAACCTAGGAAACACTCAGTCTGTTTCCAAACCCCCAGATCCAGATAGACCCAATCCATGGGAACGGAAATATGGACCCAAGGAATCCTCACCTCTTGATTCTCAGCTTTATCACCAGAGCTAATGTCACGTCTTGATTGGTTTCCCTTTTGATTACTGAAGAGTTCAGAGTTTCATGTGGCTGCCTCACTTTTTCAGAACAGCAAACCTGCACGATAGGAGATGAAGCATCATGGGCCTGAGAGCCTCCGAGGCCCTGCATGTGGGAGAGGAGTCTCAGACACCCCCGATGGGAAGAACACACTGGAAGTCCAGTCCTCATCACTGCGGACCAGCCTCTCCTATTTCAAAGGTCCCGCTCTTCTGCATCTTTTCTGTCTTGGCCTGGCACCTGCCCCCTTGCTGGCCTAGCGGGGAGAGAAGCCTATGGGTCAGCAGGTTCAAGCTCTGTGACCTGCAGTGAATGGCCTTACCCACCTTCCCTCATCTCATTAGCTACTCCTGGTCATTTCGGTTCTGTAGCTTGGCAAAATCTTTCTCCGTTTGGAAAAGGTTACTAACAAATACGAGAATCCTGGTTTTTTGTAAGCCTTAAGCAAATAGAGATCTTGGAGAAATTCCTTTCTCCTAAAAGAAAATACAGGACAGAATGATCAAAGCAGCAGCAAGCTGATTGAAATTTCACAGAGGAATGACATGCCTTGCATTCCCAGAACAGCTGGTGCTGCCCCTCGTCTGAGTTCCAGGGTGCTGCTGACATCCTCAGATGAAAAGCCCAGCAGAAGCAGCCTGAGAGAAAATGTCATTTTAAGGCCAAGTCTACTAGGAAGTTAAAGAAAGGAAAGCCTGTTAACCATGGACAGAGGACCGTGGGTTGCGGTACACTGTAGCAAACAGCTAAGTACAATTCAGGGTAGATAAAATTAAATTATACCTGGTGTAATAAACTCTCTGATTTTGCTTTAGAAGTTTGCTCTTGAGTTATTACTGTCATTATTTTACTTAATAATTACGGCTTCACATAGTAAATTTTACTTGGGCAATAACCCTGCAAGCTAAGCAGTTACCCAGGAACCCTACATGATGCACCTGATAGGTCCTGTCAATAAATATTAATTGCAAGGTCTTCGTTACAGAACTTTGGAAGCTGTGATAGTGCCCTGCTCCTCCTGCACCTTTCACGCTGCCCTAATCCTGTCCAGTAGCGTCACGCACCACCTAGCTCTGGCCTGTGCCCGGAAGCAAATATTGTGGGTTTTCCTGGACATCTGTCCCCATGCATTGTGCAGGATCCTTGATCTGCATTTTTAAGGCATTTCTAGGATTCCTGTGGATATTTTTGTTTTCTTGTTTGTTTTTGCCACTGGCTTAGATTTTCTGGGAAACACACTACTTTCTCCTTGGGGACTAAGGGACACTCAGGCAAGCTGGACTATGTACCTCTTACCCACCACCACATCCCAGGTCCTAGCACGGTCACATGGCCCACAAATGATGCCTAAAGATCGTTAAAGCAGAGCTGGGTTTTTAAGTAAACTGAGCCTTTCTTTCTTTTCTTTTTTTTTTTTTTTATAAACATATAATATGTTTTTATCCCCAGGGGTACAGGTCTGTGAATCGCCAGGTTTACACACTTCACAGCACTCACCATAGCACATACCCCCCCCAATGTCCATACCCCCCCCCCCCCCCAAACCCCCTCCCCCTATCAACCCTCAGTTTGTTTTGTGAGATTAAGAGTCACTTATGGTTTGTCTCCCTCCGATCCCATCTTGTTTCATTTACTCTTCTCCTACCCCCTTAACCCCCCATTAAACTGAGCCTTTCTGATCCCCTTGGGAAACACAAAGTTGAATGCAAAGTCAAGTCTCTGGGGGGAGCCTTCCTTTCTCACAGCTGGGGTTCTGAGAAATGTCCTCCCACTGCAAGGTGGGAAGGGAGCAAAGACCATGAATGGAGTTTAGTGTTTTCACAAAGATGTGAGATGTGAGATTAGACCAGTTCAGTCTTCATGGATAAGAAGACAGCTTGTCACAAACGATGAGTGATGCTGGTCAGGGCTCCCCTTGGTGGGAGCTGGTCAAAGGGGCCAGGGAAAGAGCAGCTGATTTGGTGCATCTTGGGGAGGCAGTGGAAGAGCCCAGTGCTCAGCAGGACTGACAGTGGAGAGTCTGATTGGGAGAAAATTCAAGAAGCTTCAAGAAAGAAGGGAGGCCAGCACAGCTCCTGCTTTGCCCCCGAGAAGCGCATCAGACACTCCATCTTCTCTATGCTCTTTCCTTGGAGCTCCAGGAACCCAATGGTTCTCTCTACTCCACCAGGCTCTCTCTCCTTAGCAATAGATTTCCTTCTGCTCTGCCCCAATTACACAACAGTGGGTAATAGGAATGGGAAGGAGCACTCACTGACTCCAGAGCCACACTGGCCACTTCCGGTCCTTCCTCCGTCACCAGCTGTGTGACTCTGAACAAGTAACTTAATCCCTCAGTACTTCCATTTTCTTGTCTATAAAATGGAATGATGAGAATAGTGCCTACGTACAGGGTCAGTATGAAGATTCAATAAATTAATGCATGAGTGCAATAAAAGTTACCTGGAGCTCTACAGATCTGCCTCACAGACAGGATTCTGGTGGAAAAGGAAAGGAAAATGAAGGGAAAGGGAAGGGAAGGGAAGGAAAGGGAAAAGGAAAACGAGAATGAAAATGAAAAGGAAAGGAAAAGGAACCAGGCCAGAAACCCGTCTCCAAAACAGGCAGCAGCCCGGGCTAGTGATACAAGGCTAATAAAAAATACAGGATGCCCAGTTAAATGTGAATTTCGGATAAGCAACAAATACGTTTTTAGTATAAGCAGGTCTCCAACATTGTATGGGATAGATTTATACTAAAAACACTTATGTTGTTTACCTGAAATTCCAATTTAACGGAGTCTCCTGTGTTTAGTCTGGCAACCTTAACGGGTGTCAGGCTGTGAGAGAGATGGGGAATGCTGGTCCGATATGCTCGCCGAGCTCCTGTTTCACACTTACGGGTATGCTGGATTCCACCACGGGCTGAGACGCTGAAGGCCAGGACCATCCATCGGAGGCCTACGAGTAGTTCATGAGGACCCTCCAAACCTGGAAGCCCCTTCCAAACTCTGAAATTTCTCATCCCATGATCTTGCCACCCAGTGTCCTTATTCTGATGAAGAATTCCTCTCGTAAGAGTTTCTGGAGTCTACTTCCCAATTCTAGAACACAGTTCCCTCCTCCTGTGCGAGCTCTGAGCACTGTATGCTGCTTACGCTGAGCCCCAGTGCTGGTGGGGAGACCCCCAGAGAGCCTGGGCTCTGGAGTCACCAAGAGTGGGGTTCAGATCCCCAGCACCACTCACAGGCCGTGTGACTCTCTGGACTCAGTTTCCACATATGTTATACAGAATTTGCAACAGCCGCCTCGCGGGGTGTTTGAGAGGACTGGCAGCGATACGTGCATTTGATGTAACCTGCTAGGCGAATGGTACTTGATCAACTACTAGTTGAGCAAGTTGTTGTTGCTATTACTAATATTACTGACTTCAGCCCAGAGAAGCTTTCATTTTGAAAGTTTTGTATATTTAAAATGAATTCATCTGAACTACTTTGGCTCTGTTAAGTTTAAAATTTGTTTCCTTGGGGCACCTAGATGGCTCCATTGATTAAGTGTCTGCCTTTGGCTCAGGTCATGATCCCAGAGGCCTGGGATCAAGCCCCACATCGGGCTCCCTGCTCAGCGGGGAGCCTGCTTCTCCCTCTCCCTCTGCCTGCCTCTCTGCCTGCTCGTGCTCTTTCTCTCTCTGACAAATAAATAAATAAAATATTTTCCAAAAAATAGAATAAAATATGTTTCCTTAAAGTGAAGAGTACCTGTTTGAATTAATACATCTCCACTACAATTTGCCTCTGAACGATCTCATTGATATTTGACAGAGGTAAGTCTTATAACATATTTACTATAACCACACATAATTTGTTTTTAGAATTCTGGTATTCTGAAAAGCATTTCCAGGGAAAAGACGAATTCGTATCAACTGCTGGAATGGCAGAAGACAAACTTTCCCCTTACAGCAGAGAAAAGGGAGGAGTAAGCTTGGTCATATACTGCTTCCAGTTTTAACTCTGCCATCCAGCATGACCCATCCAGTTCGTGGTCTGCCTCCTCCAGGAAGTCCTCTATGGTTACTGCATCACTTAATACTATTTAGCTTTCTTTCAATACATAAGTACATAGCCTGTACCACAAAATGCCTTATATATTTAGCCATTATTTTAAAGTCCTTTTATTTGAGTTGTTCTGGTCTCTCTGCCCATGTTATAAGCTCCTGGAGAATTAATTCCATTCCAAACACCCTTTTGTAGATTCAAAAACACCTTGCACCATACCGAGCCTGATAAATACTTGCTGAGATCATGAATGAAAAATCTGCCACTTGCATCATGTAGGGAAATGGGTCACTAACCTCTAAGTATTTTTCAATTCCATTTGACTCAAATAATAAATATTTGATGAGAGGATTTGATTTGAACTAAAATAAGCCTGGCTCCAGCGGGACGAACTATCAGCAAAAGGATAAAAGTGGCTGCTGTTCCTCCACCGAGGGCTAGAACCCAGCAGAAATCAGATTCTTAGTGAGAATCATCCCTTCAGAAAGAAATTTGAAGAATACCTAGGGTCTAGTTAACCCTAAGCTAGAGAGGTTCTTTGTGAGTCCGTAGAAATCTCCAGAAGCTACAGATCTAGTCAGAATTCAGGGAGGAAACGAAATCCAAAGTATCATTTCCTAAACTCTATCCCCATTCCTACCCCCAAACCATTTTCCAGTCTGATTTCGGCTCTGGAATGAGATCCAAACAGTGCTTGTTGACAACATTTCTATCACAGACCATAATGAATTTCGCCTGACGACTTACACAATGAAAAGAATATGGATTTGGGGAAAGGTGGGGCGGCAAATCCCCTCCTAGCCTGCTGATCCTCTTGTCTCGATTTCAATTGCAAAAATCTATAGACTTTGGCAAGGAACGTGGAGCCCCGTCAGGGGAGCCGGCTTCCACGCGCAGCCTGGTTGCATCTGAGCCTGGGGACAGGCGAAAACACATGAGCATTACTGGCAAAAACGAGACACTGTGCCGAAGAGGGTTCTCAGAAGAGAAGGGAAAATAGTTCTGAGACCTCCATGATCCCTCTGCACACTGGAAACTCAGTCGGCACTCAGAGACTTGGTTGTTGTGTTTTCTATCTTGTAAAATGTACTTGAAAGAAGATTCAACCTCTATATCAAACACTGAACATCCAGGCCTCTGAGTAAAATTATCTAGAAGTATAAAATGAACAAAACTCGATCCACAAAAATCCTTTAGTCAACTGTGGAAGCCTTTCCGTGGTTCAGGTTTTCCTCCCTTTGTCAGGAGGCGGTGGGGGGCGGGGGTGAGGGGGAGCACAGATGGCAGCCCCCGCCAGGAAATGCACCAGGAAAGGTCCTCATCCCTTGAGCACTCAACACGATGCTTCTTCTCTTGCCTCCCACCCCTCCAGTCATCAGTTCTCTGTGCTCTTGGCAGACTCCCTCTTCCCCTTAAGTACAAACTGGGCGCTTCACAGGTATCTGCCCTCACTCCCTCCTTCTATTTAGGAAGCAAACCTATCTTATGGCTTCACTATCACTTCTACTCCATGACTCTGCATGCCTCGCTGGGTTTTTCATCTACACTCGAGTGCAGGTGCCTGGGAACACCTCCGCCTGGACAGGTCATCATCGCAGACAACATGCCCCCCAACAGACTCCACGATCACCGTTCTCGATACTCCAACAGCCTGCGTTCGGTCACCCGGACACCAAAGCCTGAAGCCACTCATCTGTTCATTCAACAACTTACATGTGTGTCTCTCATTTCCTATATCCTTCATCTCAACCATAACCAAAACTTCAGCCCAAATTATGCCTACTCAAAAAACCACCTTCCTTTCTCTCCACACATCCCACGAGAACTATCTTCAGACTCCCTGGAGTCGTAATTCACCTCCCTTCTCTGGATGTCTGAAGCCTTTATCGACGATGGTACCATTTGGACGCTTAATAAAACAATACCTTGGACTCTGAACTGCTTCATGCAGCTATATTACACATCTCAAAGTATGCTGTAAGCTTCTGGATAATAGGAACTGTGCTTCTGATCGTTTTGTTAAGGATCTCCCTATCCCGGCACATAAATGAATAAGCAGGCCTCTATAAAATGTTTATTTCAGGGCCTGGCACAAACTAAGAGTCTGAAAAATATAAGCTTAAAAATAAGTAGATACTCTGGGACACCTGGGTGGTTCAGTCAGTTAAGCTTCTGCCTTCAGCTCAGTTCATGATCCCGGGGTCCTGGGATCAAGCCCCACATGGGGCTCCCTGCTTAGTGGGGAGCCTACTTCTCCCTCTCCCTCTGCCCCTCCCCTTGCTTGTGTTCTCCCTCTGACAATTAAATAAATCCTTCTAAAATATAAATTTTAAAAATTAAAAAAAAATTAAATAAATAAATAAATATTTATATATCTATATATAATGAATAAATTTTAAAAAATAAACACCTGGCAAACTTTGTAAGAATGAACTGTGTGAAATGCTCCCAAGACATCAGAGTGCCAAGCCCTCACTGGGTATTTCCTGGTGGGTATGTTTTTGAGCCTTGATGAGCCATGAAAAACAACTCACACAGACTTGAAATGTTTGGAGTAAAAATAGAACATGGAAATACATTAGCTACTATTTCCTTCCTTCTTCACATCACTTTTAATAATGCACCTGTTTGGTTTAACCTCAGATCTGTAACCGGGTGCCTGAAGGGCAGCAGGAATGAAGGAGTCTGAAGAGGGCATCCAGACTCGTGGCCATGAGAGTGGAGGGACCACGGGGAGAGGAGCTGAATTTGACAATGAGGAAGAAAGCCGAGGCCTAGGAAGAAGGGGACTTGCTCAAGGTCACACAGTCACTGGCCCATGTGAACCCAAGGGACATTCCTCACTTCCTATCCCCAACCCACTCCTTATCTGATGACACACACCCCCAGCCCCAGCTGACCTTCCCTCAACTTCATAAACATCTCACATCCTTGCCAAGATGCTTTTTTATTACTTCCCATGGCAACCATAATGCCACAAGGCAGAGCTGACCTCCCTCCACCCCTTTGCAAGGACAGGAGGGCTGAGAGATTTTTGTTTGTTTGTTTAATCTCAAAAAGAAGTTAATTGTTGGGGTCAGACCAAAAAAAAAAAAAAAAACAGTGACCCTCCCTCCCAGCAGCTCTCTCAGCAAAACCCCATGCAGTCACGAGTGCCTGCTGACCTCAGACAGATTTAATAACAGGAATATTTTTCCGTTTTGTTGGTCAGTGACCCCCAAGAAAAGGAAATCAATCAAAGGTCCCAGAGATTTAGTTGTGTAGGTTTGCTTATATTTTATTTCAGAGTAAGTGAAAAAATCTAAACTGTCTACTTTTTTTTCATTATCAGAATTCAAAATTATTCAAAATAAAAAAAAGAACTTAAAAAACAGTGGAGCACAGAGGATTTTCAGGGCAGCGTATCTGTTTTATAGGACACCATAATGATGGATGGTGTCATCAGATCCTCGCCCAAACCCACAGAATGTACAGGACCAGGCGTGAAGCCCAAGGCCAACTGTGGACTCTGGGTGATCATGGGTCAGTGTAGGTTTGCTGAGTAATGAGGGGGAGGCTATGCGTGTGTGGGGGCAGAGCGCATGTGCAGAATCCCTGCCCCTTCCACATAATTTCACAGTGAACCTGAAACTACCCTAAAAAATAAAATCTATTTTTAAAAAATGCAGACTTGGTGATGAAGAAGGAAAGGTGATGAAAGGAGAACAGTAAAGAAATTAAAAAGCTCAATAAAGGGAAGATGGAAAGTGGTATCAGAAAGGCTAGAAACAGGGGCTCCTGGGTGGCTCAGTCAGTTAAGCATCCGACTCTTGACTTTGGCTTGGGTCATGATCTCAGGGTCCTAATGTGGAGCCCTTGTCGGGCCCCAAGCTCAGTATTCTCCCTCTCCCCTCCCTTCTTCTGCTTGCACTCTCTCTCTCTTTAAAAAAGAAAAGAAAGGCAGAAAACAAAATCCAGTGTTCCTGAAGGGTAGAGAAACCAGTTCTAGTCCCACATGAAGAGTCAGGAAGGTAGCTCATAAGGAGACACACACACACACACACACACCTAACAAATTTAATAGTCACACAGAGACATACCGTGGGGAAATCACTAGAAAGTCCTGTTTATATTTCGTTCTTTTTTAAAAAGATTTTCTTATTTATTGGAGAGAGAGTGCACATACAAGCAGGGGGAGTAGCAGAGGGAGAGGAAGAAAGGCTCCCCGCTGAGCAGGGAGCCCAGTATGGGGCTCGATCCCAGGACCCCGGGATCATGACTTGAGCCGAAGGCAGTCGCTTAACAACTGAGCCACCCAGGCAACCCTATATTTTGTTCTTTTCAATTTAACTGTACTTTAATATATTTTAAAGTAGCCACATGTAGCCACTAAGCATTTGACCTGTGGCTGCTATGATTAAGAAAGTGAATTTTTTACCTAATGTAATTTTAATTAAACTTAAGTCTAAATTCAAAAATGAAAGTAATGTAAGTATTCTCCACTAAACACAACTTTATTCAGTAGGACTACTTTTCCCTTTGCTTCAAGGTCAAATCAATTCATTCTCTGCTCATAAACCGGTTTTATTAATATGGATGTGAATATTAAAGAAAATGGGAGTTGGGGAGGTACTCATTTAGTTATTAAAAAACTTCTAAGTATTTTTGGAATAACTTGGATATGTAAATCTACTTTTTTAAAAAATTTTATTTCTTTGACAGAGTAAGAGAGAATACAAGCAGGGGGAGCAGCAGGCCGAGGGAAAAGGAGAAGCAGGCTCCCCTCAGAGCAAAGAGCCCAATACAGGACTCGATCCCAGGACCCTGAGATCATGACCTGAGCCAAAGGCCAACATTTAACTGACTGAGCCAACCAGGCGCCCCTGTAAATCTACATTTTCCATTGTAAATTTTATGAACTCTAGATACAGATCAAGTATTTCTGATGAAAATTTAGCACCAAAATATGGAAGTGTCCTAAGTATAAAACACCCACCAGATTTTGAAGACTTAATGTACACTATCTCACTAATAATTTTTATATTGATTAGCTATTGAAATAGGAATATTTTGGATATCTAGGATTAAATAATATCCATTATTAAATTTAATATCACCTATTTCTTTTCACTTTTTTTACTGTGCCTACTAGAACATTCTAAATTAGGTACGTGGCTCATACCACATTTCTAGTGGACATCACTGTTCTAAAGGAAGCAAGGCAAAGCTATTTTAAAAGATGTCTGATGGAAATCAGCTTCACCACATGCCTCCAAATCTTGCTGGAGCTTGATAACTGAGAAGTTAGATAAAGTCTAAATAAACTGCCATGCTGATTTCTGGGACAAGGTGAGCCAGGGGAGGCAGGAACCCTCTTGGGATCAAAAAGGGATGTGACCCCAAGTGACAATGTTCTGAACCCACAGAGGGAGCTTCTGCTGGGTTTCCAAGAGAAAGCCCAAAGTGCAGCCTCACCAGCACCCACATTTCCGAGAGCTTTCCATAAACTAACAGATACAAAATCATCAAGAGGAGGAGAAAAACAGATGTGGGGAACCAAAGGGGAGACAAACTCAGGGCAGCAGAAGATAAGAAGACAATTTGCTTTCTGTAGAGGACAGCAAAATGGTTCACAAGGCCGTCTGCATGAAGCCGGAAAATCCATCCCAGGGTGTGAAAAAGGTAGAGAAATGCAGATCTAACTCACATAGGATAATATTCTCTTTGAGGTGAAAATGCAGCCCAATTGATTAAAAAGTTTTGCCCAGGGCGCCTGGGTGGCTCAGTTGGTTAAGCAGCTGCCTTCAGCTGTGGTCATGATGTCAGGGTCCTGGGACTGAGCCCCACATCAGCCTCCCCACTGGGCAGACAATCTGCTTCTCCCTCTATCCCTCCCCCTGCTTGTGCACGCTCACAAATAAAATCTTTAAAAAATAAAAAAGTTTTGCCCAAAAACATTCTTAAAAGTAAAATTTGTAGTCACAGTAATTTTTTACTCTTTTGCAACAAAGAAAACCAATAACTTTCTGCTTTGGGAAAGGAGGAGATATCATCATCCACAGAAGAGAGAAGAGTATCTACTTTTGAGGCCAATATCCCGGTGTCTTGGGACTTAAAGGCATTCATGCTAATATTAAGTTCAGATTGGTGTTCTTGTTTTCCAGTTAATTATAAACTACATCCCTCTTGAAACTCACCACTAAGTCTAGGTGACTCTGAACTGAAGACAGACCATCTAGATTTAGAAGCTATATCGGGGCGCCTGAGTGGCTCAGTGGGTTAAAGCCTCTGCCTTCTGCTTGGGTTGTGATCTTGGGGTCCTGGGATTGAGCCCCGCATCAGGCTCTCTGCTCGGCGGGGAGCCTGCTTCCACCCCCCTCTCTGCCTGCCTCTCTGCCTGCTTGTGATCTCTGTCAAATAAATAAATAAAATCTTAAAAAAAAAAAAAAAAAGAAGAAGAAGAAGCTATATCAGTAAACACTATAGCAGAAGCTTAGAAGCTTCCAGAAGGAAAGTGCCAATCATGAATAAGCTGCCCTAGTGCCACACACACAAACAGACCCAACCCTGTGAGGGAATTCACAGCAGAAGCTACAGTCAAAAGCTGTCCAATGCAGACACTAGCAACATGTCCCACCGAGCACAGGGAATCTGGCTGGTCCAAACACAGACTATAAAACTCACACTGGATTTCAGAGACCTAATACCAAACATTAATAATCTTACTAAAGGGGCGCCTGGGTGGCTCAGTGGGTTAAAGCCTCTGCCTTCGGCTCAGGTCATGATCCCAGGGTCCTGGGATTGAGCCCCACATTGGGCTCTCTGCTCAGCAGGGAGCCTACTTCCCTTCCTCTCTCTCTGCCTCTCTGCCTACTTGTGATCTCTGTCTGTCAAATAAATTTTTTTTTAAATCTTACTTAAAAAGGTGTTTTATTTTTTACTATTGAATATAGCTGGAATAAAATTTTGACCGTATTAGGTTAAAGAAACTCTATTATCAAGATTAATTTCATCTGGTTCTTTGGGGAAAAAAAAAATTTAACTGTGCAGCCGAAATCTGTGGCTCACATTAGAGTTCTACTGAGACAGTGCTGTCTTGAGGTGACCACCTTTAGCTCCCTAAAAGCAGAAGGGAAACAGCCTGCATTCACTCCTACAAGTGAGGAGGTCAATGGTGTTCTGCAGCAAGGCTCTCGGGTCCTGTGAACCAGCCTCCCCTCCCTGCATCTAGGCTCCCCTGATGTAGAGCCTAGAACCACTAAGAACCATGGATATTCTGTTGTTGGAAACCACCACAAATGCACCCAGAGTGGCGAACAGTTTTCAGGATGTAGGGATTTAGAGACTCTTGTTGCCCCCGGTCGTGGATGCTGTGGGGTACCAGCAAGGACCCCCTTCAGCAGTGAGAAGCCCGTTCACCTCACTGCCCTGGGGTTGCCTGCTGAGGCTCTGCCTAGGAATTGCCCTTGGCCAAGGGAGCTGCTTCACCCAAGGCAGACCCTTTCCAAGCAGTCTCCTGCACCCAATGACCAGTCAATGTAGAAATACAAAGGCCTGGACCCTTGCCTCAATTTGGGGCACTCTGAAGGGCTACGCTAGACCCATAGCTCCCCATGCCATTGGCAAAGGCCTCTGTTGCAACTCCATTATCATCCCGCTGTTTTCTGTTGCTCAATCTGCTTCCCATTCTCCCTCACAGGGCACTTCCCTCCAAATTCCCTACATGCAAAGCTCAATCCCAAAGTCTGCATTGTGGACTGAACGTTTGGGTTCCCCCAAAATTCATATGTTGAAACCCTAATCCCCAACATGATGGCATTTGGAGATAAGGGCTTTGGGAGGTAGTTATGTCATGAGAGTGGAGGCCCCATGACGGGATCGGCACTCATGTAAGAAAAGACTCAAGAGACAGTTTCCTCTCTCTGCCCTCTGCCACATGAGAGCACAGCAAGAAGACGGCCATCTGCAACCCAGGAAGTGGGTCCTCACCAGACCAGATCGGTGGGCACCTTAACCTTGGACTTCTAGCCTCCCCAACTGAGAAAGTAACTATGTGTGTCCGAAGCCACCAGTCTATGGCACTTTTGTGTGAGCAGCCTGCACTAAGAGAAACTGCTCCCCAGTGAACCCACCCACGATACCCCCTGATGCGAAGAAAACATTACGGAAAAAGTGCACTGCATGGACACGCGTGTGTGCGCACACATGCGCTGTCTAGGAAGAAAGTCAGGATATCTGGGTCAACCACATGCAAAAAAGCCAAGCAGCTCCCAGCTCCCACAGGCTGAGCTGTGCTGATTATTGTCAAACACCAGTTGGTGTCTGCTTTGTTGGGCACAGAAAGGAAACCCTGACACCCAAGCACCGGCCTATACGCGTACAACCTGTCAACTCGCCTGGTTAGAGCCCTCAGCTACTAAGGCCAGAGATACAGGCTTCAGCTCTCCCAAAGGGGCCAATTAGTATCATGGCGTGTCTTGGCCACCAATTGCCCCCACCACCACCACCACAGACTCCCGATGGTCTCCAGGCGGCTGTGGGGGGACACAGGCCTCGGGAGGCACAGACGGCAACCAGGTCACACCACTCACGCGGCCTCATCCGGGCAGGGGCTGCCCAGCCACCTTCTTCTGCCACTGTCTGGCTTTACATACTGCTTCCATAATGAAGAGGGGGATTTTTCCTCCCAGAGATGGGGGCTCTGGATTCCTGGTCTCTGCCTGTTTTCTCTTCCTCTGAATTGGTACCTCCCTCCCTGGCCCACCATAGTCGATGCTTGAATTCAGCAGCAAAGGTATATTCCCTACACTCACGGGCATGCTCTCCCCGTTCTCTCCCACCCTCCCCCTTGTCTGCTCTAACTTCTCAAACTTGGGAGGGATTTAGTCAGAGAGGCTGGAGAGCCTTTCTACTTCCTCTCCCCCTCAGTACGAACTCTTCCTGAGATCAGCGCTCCCTCCATCCCATCGCTCCCGACCCTCCTAGGGGCCTCTGAGTGGGAGCGTTTGCTTGGCTTGCATCCCGGAGAACATTTGGAAGCTGGAATCAGAGAGCCCTGCTGTAGCTCTGATCCGTGTCTCTCACACTCATCCAGTTCAACTCTTGCCGGTGACTGAATAGAAAGAGAAATCCCTCTTGAACTCTTCTGTTTGCTCTCGTTAGGAAAATCAAACAGCAGGCAAGCTGAGGGAACATCACACACCTAGGACCTGGGAGGCTGAGCCAGATCCAAGCCAGGCCTAGAGCCAGTAGAAAAGCAATGTGTGCCTGGAAGACAATCTAAGATCCCATCTTATTCAGGAATGTGTCTCGAAAGGCATCTGGCAATTTCTTCGGGCTCAGTGAAGGAGGGAGCAAGAGGACCTTCTCCATCAGGGGCCCCCAGGAAGTGTGGTGACCAAAACACAATCAACTTGGCATCATCCTCCGAGGGTTTTTGGTTTGTTTTTTTTTTTTTAACTCCTTGGCCAGCATGTGCCGCACCAGCACACTTTGAGTCCTAAACCTCAAGCTCCTTAACTTTCTCTGGGCCTCATTACTAAAATGATAGTTTGATTAGATGAACTCAAATGTCAACTCCATCTATAAAATTCCACGATGAGATTAATAAGTTAAAGATGAATGGTTTTACAGATGGTCGTAAATTCTGTTCCGTCTACACACGGGCTGAGAGTACATCACATAATTTACATCTGAGTGTACTTTACTGGAAACTGAAGTTCAGAAAGGAAGGAGAACCACAAAGAGCTTTTCCTAGCCTACTGGGTACACTGCAACATGGGCAAAGAACCCATCCTTCACGCCAGCGTTCTACACCAACCAGGAAACCGGTACGAACATACTTCTTACCCCGATAAATCAGCAAAGCTTTATCCAGTGATGCTGAATTTGGTAGAGGTTATTCCCAGCTTCATGAAAAATCAATCACAGGGGAAGAGGTGCAACTGGAAGTCCATTTGGCATAGAAATACTCTGCAACAGCATAGCTAGTAGTAATGCAATAATTAATATGAATACATAATTAATGTGGGGGATATTAAAATGAAAATGGGTAGGATTTCTTTTACACGGTCTTGGAAATTGGTGACATGTATTCAGGGAGTGCCAACTCATTTGAATATTTGCCTAATTAGGAAGGTAAATCTGCTGCTGCTACTGCCAGCAGTCCCACTGTGCATTTCAAAGCCAAACAGAAACGCCTTTTGTACCAGCCACTGCTTTGGATTCTTTACCTCCCATGTCTGTCCCTCCAGTAGCACAGACAAAGCAGAAGTGACCGAACTGTCTCTCTTCTCGGTCTGTCCTCCACTCTCTCACCCCAGTGCTTGGCTCTGCCACCCAGAACAGAGTGCAGATGGCAGAGAACTTGGCGGGGGGGCCCACAGGGTATAAGAGAATACAAAGGAAAAGGGGGTTTCATTAACTCAAGTGCGGGGAAATATGAGGGTCATGCAAACCCCGAGACCAAGTCTTATATGTAGTGGATGTGGTCACATGTGATCCTGCGGGAAAAGTTTCAGAGCCATCCTGGACAAATGGAAGTCCTGAGGTCCCTTAGTTTCACCCCTACTTCCGTATCTCCTCCCATCGTAAAGCCTTGTGCATTCCCCACTCTGGCCACATGGGACTCCCCGCCTCTGCTCAGACATCTTGCAGCCTCCTGGTCTGACACTTGGCTCGAGCTGCTACGTTGGTCCAGAAAGCCTGTTTCCTACATCCGCTTGGGAACCCCTAGCCATTCCTCAAGGTCCTATTTGAATCCTACCTCCCATAAAGCTCACTGGATCATCCCAACCTCAGTCTAATGATCTCCCCTTCTCCCATTTTTTATGCCATCTGATTTTCCCAGTGTGTCCTTTATGGAAGTAATTTAGGTATAACTACAGA
Source organism: Enhydra lutris kenyoni (assembly GCF_002288905.1). Classification (NCBI taxonomy): domain Eukaryota; kingdom Metazoa; phylum Chordata; class Mammalia; order Carnivora; family Mustelidae; genus Enhydra; species Enhydra lutris. The sequence continues at coordinate 3,199,517 of NW_019154111.1, forward strand.
CACCATAAATTGTAATGGAGGATGGAGGCAGCATCTTATTCATATTTCAACCCCAACAACGTGTGTCGCAGGCTTCATAGAGAACTACAGGTCAGGAAGAGGCAAGCTGTCGAAACGGAGAGGTTCCTGCCCCCTTGGTGCCATCTGGACTGGACATTTTTTTGGACCAGTGCTCCTCAGGAGACAAACATGCTATGCCCTGGGGCAGGAGTTTTCCATCTTTAACTAGCATAGAGGAATAATCTTCAGAGTTTGTTAAAATATAGAGTCCTGGACTCTGCTTATGATTTTACTGCAGTTGTCTGAACTATAGGGCAAGCGTTTGGTTAGTTGGTTGGTTGGTTGGTTAGTTGGTTGGTTGGTTGGTTAGTTGGTTGGTTGGTTGGTTGGTTGGTTGGTTAGTTGGTTGGTTGGTTGGTTAGTTGGTTGGTTGGTTAGTTGGTTGGTTGGTTGGTTAGTTGGTTGGTTGGTTTTTGCAAGGCCCCTCCAGTGATTCTGGGGCCAGCGGTCCTGGGATCACAATTTGGAAATTCTGCTCTGGGGAAATATCTCATGTGATAGACACAGATGCATGACGAAGTCAAAAATTGGTGCTGCTGACGTTTCAAAAGGAAGTACTTTTTGGTGGAGAACTCACAGGGATACAGGCAACTCCCAATACCCTTTTGATGAGCAAAAGGCAGAAGTCAAAGTGCTCCAGGTTTGACAAACACTGAACCCCCGGAAGAATCTGTGTGACAACGGGCTCAGACCCTTTCCCGACAAAACACGTTAACTGGGGGGGACACTCCCAAGTCAAGCTCTCAACACTGATCTGTGCTGAGACACGGGGGAGGCCCCAAGAAGGACCAGCCTGAAGTGCAAGAAGAGCCATGGGGGACCACCCCTGGGAGAAAAGTTTCCACGGTTAATATGGAAAAGAGAAAAACTTCTTCCTCAGAACAGAGCTTGCCCAGCTGAGAGCAATGTCATTTCTACCCTCTACAATCCTAGTACGTGCCGTCATGCTTCAGGCTAAGCCTGCGCCCAGCAACTTCAATCTCATGCTTCTCAGCTCCTTTTTTTTTTTTTTTTAAAGATTTTATTTATTTATTTGACAGAGAGATCACAAGCAGGCAGAGAGGCAGGCAGAGAGAGAGGAGGAAGCAGGCTCCCCTAGAGAGCAGAGAGCCCGATGCGGGGCTCGATCCCAGGACTCTGAGATCATGACCTGAGCCGAAGGCAGCGGCTTAACCCACTGAGCCACCCAGGTGCCCCTCAGCTCCTTTTAATTAAACATTCTTCACACCTGGGGTGCCTGGGTGGTTTAGCCGGTTAAACACCCGACTCCTGATTTCAGCTCAGGTCATGATCCCTTTTGTACAAACTGCAAACGTAGATAAATTTCAAAACTTCTTGGCAGCTCTTCTGTTCTTCTCTTGAGCTCAGTAACAGAGCTGGGGGTCAGGATAGCCAAAATCACTGCAAAGAAGCCAGAAACTTGAAAAGGCGTTGTCCATTCATTCATTCCACAAATAGGCACCAAGTACCTTGCCTTTTCTGTATGTGCCCGCTCTGTTCTAGGCTCTGGAGATACGAGACACAATGTGTCATTCATTCCTCTCGAGTTTCCCGAAGTATCAACCAACTCCAAGAGCCATAAAAATCCCAAATGCTCCTGAACCCACATAAGCTACATTCAGCTTCATTTTCTGAACATCCATTAGGATTTTGTGCATCTGTCAACCGCTTTAGTCCTGAGAAAGAAACCTAAAAGAGGAAGCAAAGGATTAAATGGGGGCGGGGGGAGTGACTAGAAGGGGAGCACTTAGCCAAGTGGCACACGCACCAAAGATGAATTAATGTGGATGGGAAAGAGTAAGGTAACAGGAAGGTAAAAACAAAGAAAATGAAGAGAGAACTTGAAAAATGAGCAGCACAAATAGCTAATCACCGTTCAACCCTTCTCATAATTATAGAAATGACATTTTCAAACACAAGTAACTATTTTTCAACAAATTAGAATATACTTGAATAAGTCAATCGGAGAAAGACAACTATCATATGATCTCCCTGATATGAGGGAGAGGAGATGCAACATGGGGGGTTAAGGTGGTAGGATAAGAGTAAATGAAACAAGATGGGATTGGGAGGGAGACAAACCATAAGTGACTCTTAATCTCACAAAACAAACTGAGGGTTGCTGGAGGGAGGGGGGTTGGGAGAGGGGGGTGGGGTTATGGACATTGGGGAGGGTATGTGCTATGGTGAGTGCTGTGAAGTGTGTAAACCTGGCGATTCACAGACCTGTACCCCTGGGGATAAAAATATATGTTTATAAAAAAATAAAATTAAAAAAAAAAAAGAATATACTTGAATAAAAAAAGAATTTCCAATAGAGGTAAAATTGGGTTAAGGCGAAACCAGCTGGAATTTTCTGGGAAGAATTTGGCATTCTATATCAAGAACTTAAAAAAAAATGCACGTGTCTTTTGAGCCAATAATCCCTGTTTTAGGAATTTATCCTAAACAAGTTATTAAAAATATTCAAAGATTTATGCACAAGGATTATCATTACAATGTTATTCTAACAGCCTTAAACTAGCACAACATAAACATTTAACTGTAGAAAAAAGGTTATATAAATTATGCATGTGTGTATGGTAGATTATTATGATGCCATTAAAATTGGGTTTATGAAGAGTTTTGATGACACAGGGAAAGGTCTATAATTATAAATCAAACTTGGGATATAAAATTATATATAAAATATTATTTACACCATGGAAAGAAATGCTAAAGGATATGTGACCCATCAGTAATTTGCCTCTTGGTGGTCAAATTTTAGATCTTGCTTTCCTACTCTCATAATACTTTCCTGTCAGATTTTTCTGTTATGTTTTATTTTGATAATCAGAAGAAATGAAATAAGCCAATGACAGAAAGAGATAAAATAGAAGGAGGGTAAATGTTCATCTAATGAGGAAGAAAAAGGGGCTGGGATCGGGGTGAGTGGTTACAGGGCACGATTACGACAGAGACTTAAAGGGTTCAGATGATGGGCAAATGCTTGCTTTCCAGTATAGCCCCTGGGGACAACGTCTGTTTCAGATTTCCTCCCTCCTTTCAAGATTAATCAGCATTTACATTAGGTTTCAATCTCTGTGACAATTCTTAAACAAACTTGACCTGAGCCTATGACATTTTAGTTTGTTTTTTTTTTTTTTTAATTTTATTTATTTATTTGACAGATGGAGATCACAAGTAGATGGAGAGGCAGACAAAGAGAGAGAGGAGGAAGCAGGCTCCCTGCTGAGCCAGAGAGGCCAATGTGGGGCTCAATCCCAGGACCCTGGGAACATGACCTGAGCTGAAGGCAGAGGCTTTAACCCACTGAGCCACCCAGGTGCCCCGAGCCTATGACATTTTAAAAATTTCACTTGGTTTCCATCATTTTCAACCTCCAAGTCAAATCCTAGCTGTTCCTATAAATGTCATACACTGAGCTAGGAAAAAAAAATGTTACAAAAGAACTACAGCATTTTTCAAAATTATTTTTAAAAAATCCTCTGTGGGGTGCCTGGGTGGCTCAGTGGGTTAAAGCCTCTGCCTTCAGCTCAGGTCATGATCTCAGGGTCCTGAGATCGAGCCCCACATCAGGCTCTCTGCTCAGCAGGGAGCCTGCTTCCCCTTCTCTCTGCCTGCCTCTCTGCCTACTTGTGATCTCTCTGTCAAATAAATAAATACAATCTTAAAAAAAAAAAAAAAATCCTTTGGAGTAGAATCAAGATCCCCCTGCCAACAAAACAAAACAAAAACAAAAAGAACAAAAACATAGTACTGATTGTTAGCAATTGGCTCTAGATGTTTTCTCTGGAGATTCCATCTCACTGAAGGAGATGAATTAGATAGTCCTGGAAAGCTTCTAAAAGAGTACCCTGTCTGTTCAGCACTTACCTTGTGCACAGTAAACTATAAATACTTAATGATGAGGCCAACGATAATGACTCAGTTGATCAATAGTGAGCATGGAGACAGCATTCCATTTCCATGCACCACCAGAATTGCTGCCAGGGGAATGGAAGAAAGCCACCACACTTGGAGGAGACACCTGGCTACTTTTCACCCATGTTCTTCTTTCATCCGTTGACCATTTCCCACCAGTGGCAGCTCAGTTTCCGCAGAGTGAGAGCTGAGGTTGTTACAACACAATGTTGGAGTTTCTGGCAGCCCATATGAAGGGTGCCAGCCATTTCCTCACCAGTGTCCCTTGGCCATGCAATTTTAATGAGCCCAACCTCAAGAGAGGAAAAAGGAGCCCATGATCATGTTGAATTATTCACGCCTCCAACTGGGTAAGGCAGAAGACCCCTACTTTCTGAGAGTAAGTAATAGTTACTCATTGATTCCACCCCCCTACAATCCTAGGGTGAGAATCCAGTCTAAAATCAAAAAATACAAGAAAATCTAACCATCTTCTTAAATCTGAGTTCATGAGTGACTAATGACTAGTGAATTGTGTTGTAGTTGATTATTCCATTCTCAAGAATAACTTTTAAGGATTTGGTACATTTAAATTTATTTAAATATTTTATATATATATGTATATATTATATGTATTGTATGCATATGTATGTATATTGTATGTATATGTATATAATATATACATATATACATGTGTGTATATACATATATAATATATACATAAATGTATATATTATATACATATATTTTAATATATGTATATATTTTTATGTATATATATATTTTATATATATATATATGTATGTATATATATATATGGCGACTCATTTTTACAGCTTAATGACCATGATCAAAGGGGTCTTGTTTAATAACACACACAGTTAATTAGCCTTGAGACTTCAAGGTCAAAGAGATATAGAATTCATACATTTATCAGATGCCAAAGTTCAATTATCTTTTGAACGTAAATTGAATTATCTTTTGAATGTAATGAATATACCTTATATTTCCATGTACAGAAAGAGAAATATAAGCTCAACAAAATATAGTTAATTCTTCCCTATGCTTCCAAGAAAGCTCATTTTCCCATTTTCCATGCCCCTGGTTAGTGCAGATAAATGTTATTCTTGGGGATAAAGACAGTTCCCATCCAAGGGGAGTGAGTAAGAAACCTGCTTGTTCAGACCTCGTCCACACACCTCAGAACCTCACTCCTCCCCCAAGCATTCCCACTCAGCAGGGAGCCCCACCTCCTTGTGTAATCAAGCCCCAGATCCACGGGGAAGAGCCTATCCATGCCAGGAGATCCCGGGCCTGGCCTATCACAGAGAGCCCCTCGGGGTCCAGACACCACCCATTTCCATCCATTGCATACGTGCTGATGGATGAACTTGCTAAGGCATCCTCAAGTCCCACTGCTCACCCCATGTGCCTTTCCCATGAGTGACCTCTGTCACCTCTGTAAGCCTCCGTGTCCTCTTCTGTAAGACAAATGTTCAAAGTGTATGCTCCTCACAGGACAGTTGGGGTTTAAGTAAAATAATGCATCTCAGGGCCATGGTAAGCAGTCAGTAGTGGTAGTAATTACATAAGAGCGTTAAGTTCCATGAGGATAAGAAACAGCCATTCCTTTCATCTGGTGCCCCAAACAGTTCCTGTAAATGGTAAGGACTCAAGTTTAATGAAGGAAGTATTTTAGGGCCATTTCAAGTGCCCCTATTCCTGACCCACTGTCCTGAGCTGAGACAGCCTTTTCCTCCTCTGCACGCTGCTGGTGGCACTTTGTGTGCCCGTGTCCCATAGGCCCAACCCCCACCATTCTGAGTTGCTGTTGCTGCTCTAGACTCTCCAGTAGACTACAGGCCCCTCCAGGCCCCTCCGTCACTGCCCAGCTGTGCACAGCCAGGCCCTCAGGAAACCCTGGGCACGAAGGTCCTGCCAGGTCATTCCAGGAACAACCAAAGATGGCGCTTCGTGAACCAGAGCGCAAAGCTCTGACCAAGAACTGCAAATGCTTAGGATTCCAGGCCTTCTGCAACTTAACACGGAACAGAGGCGGTATTTTTTTAACTGCACATTTCTGTTAGCTCTGCCACGCTACACAGGAACCGGATTTCAAACCTTAGCCAGAAATCAGAGGTCCCTACTCTTTTGATATGAAGTGACGTTTACTTCCAGGAAATGAAAAGATCCCTTCGGGTAGGAGCAGCTGGCCGTGTGGGATGGGGGAGGGCAGCAGCACGCAGAGCTAGCCTGACAGAGGGACGGAACCGGACTGGGGCAGCACAGGACGGGGTGCTGGCTTGAAGTCGCCATTTCCCCTCAACTCAGGGCTGGAACGAACACTCTCTTCCTTCTGCTCTATCCTCACGATAAGTTGCCCAGAGCTCTGGAAAGGTAGCTTTTGTGTGGCTCCTCTTCGTGGTTTCCCCGGCAACTGTGCAGCATCTAGAAGCTCCAGGAGTGAAGCAGTGGGATGGGTTGGCGTGTGGAATACAAATGCTGATGTCATCCTGGGTGCTGTCCTCTCAATGGTGCTGTCCCCTCCACACCCTCGTTCAGGAGTCTCTTGGCCTCAAAAGGTCACACACACACACACACACACACCTCTGACTGCTCATTTCTAATTTGGTGCTAGGTGCCCAAACAAGGAGCCTCAGGGAAATCTTACATAATTAGTCTCATTTTATCAATGTGAACAGAGAAGAGGACTGAGACCAAATGATACCTAACGCCAAAGATGCTTGCGGTCCCATGGCTGGATTTCTGGATTTCAGAGAAGCCTACGCAGGGCGCACCATGGGGCATTCATTAATTTTGTATCAGCAGCTGTTTTGGGACTGAGAACCAGGGACCTAGGAGGAGCCGGTGCTTTTACCCCATGGACGGTGTCTGGTTCGGGGACCCAGCATGAGACGCAGAAAGAAGGGAGGCAGGGAGGCCATTCAGAGGCAAACTGCCCAGAAAGTAAAAGACAGTCTCCAGCTTGGAAAAGAGTTCTGTTCTCAAGCCTCATTTGTAAGTCAGTTATTTAGGATTCAGAACCTATTTCCAGAAAAGTCATGTCTGTTATAAATGATTGGGTTTCGAGGCTCGTCCACAAAAACCTATTTAACTCATAATGTAGATAAAATACTATACATCTGCAATAAAAAGCAATAGAAAAAAAGACCTGTTGTGATACCGGTAATTAAATGGGAAAAAAAACCCAGAAGTGGAAAATAAATAGCTTTCTTTCATTTCTTTTGACTACTTGAGCTCTTGCATGGAGGGGCGGCTAGCCTGGCGACTCATGGGGAGGGTTCTTCACTTGCTTTGGACAATGGGGGCGGGGTAGGAGAGGAGGAGGATGAAGTAGGACTGTCCCATAGGACAATGAAAATCAGAAAGCCTAGGACCTGAGAAAACAGGCAGAGAGAACAGAAGAGTCTGTGAGTAGGTCTGTCTGGTAAGGCATAGGGAAGGGATCCTCAGGGAGAGGAAAGATCCTCAGGGAGAGGAAAGAGCATGACTTCTGCAACCACCAAGGCCTGGGCTCTAGCTGCACCTCTGTCTCTTACAGGCTTGAGCTCTGGGCCAGGGGCTCCATCGAAGTCTCAGTCCTCTTAGCACCAACCTCAAGCAATCACTCCATCCAATGCCCGCACGGTGGACACTGCACACACCACCCAGGACCCCCATCAAGGAAAGATTTGTTGCCCTGGTTCTGAGAGGGCTGTTGGCCTTTCAGGGGTCAGCCCCTTTTGGGGATTAAGCAGACGCAGAGCGTGGAGGCCCAAAGCTGCCCCTACTCTGGTGAGCCCGCATCCAAGAAATAACGTTACCAGGTAGGAGGCTGAGGCCCAGCCATCTGACCCCATTCCAGAAACTCTAAAGGGTCACTTGTGGGACCAGAGCCCTCTGCAAGGAACGGGGGGGTGGGGTCACTGGGCCTGTATTATAGCTGGACTTCTCCCTCTGTCACATCTTGCTCTGTCCCTTCCTTACCGCGGAACTGGGTCCTTAGGGCACTGCTTCATAAACATCCTCCGGCAAAACTCCACCTCAGAATCTTTCCAGGGAACCCGACCTACAACAACCTGGCCCAGATTTGGCACAGGTCATGATGAGACACTTCCCCTGCCACCTCACCTCACCTGCCCAGGGCAAAGATCAGAAGAAAAGCCTAAGAACACCCTGGTTAGCTCTGGGAGCGGGGCTTCTGGGAGCCCAAGGGCAGCGTGGCAAGTCAGGATCTGGGCGACTCAAGGGAATATGTGTTTCCAGCCCCTGAAAGATGGCCGGCGCACTCAAAACACCTGTAAGGTTGTGATTTAATGTCTGAATGTTCATAATCAACAGCTTATAATTTGGAAGTGGAATCTATTTAAGAAATTTGAGGATTGTTTGGAACTACCCTGTCTGATAGGGTAGCTGCTCGGCCTTGTGTGATCATTTAAATTTAAATTAAGTTAAATTAGACATTCAATTGCTTAATTGCATTACTCCTATTTCAAGGGCTCCACAGTCAGATATGGCTTAAGGCTAGCATATTGGGAAATGCAGATTTATAGATCATCTCCATCATGACAGGAAGTTCATCTGGATGGCCCTGGCTGGAATGTTGAATTACAAAGAATCCAAGAATGTTTTAATTGTAGTCAATACCAAGCTGCCATGGAAGACTCCCAAGATAGATATGCATAGAGAGTGAAGCAAGACAAGTAACACATTATTTTTGGCTCAGGTTTAGCTCTACCTCCCACCTTCTACACATAGAATTACAGTTTTATATGAGCAAGGCTGAACTCCATGGAGAACTACTTTAGGTAAGCCTGAGTTACCCAGAACCAGGCCAACCTCTTGACCTTCTATGACCTCCAAGTCCAAACCAAAGTCAGCTACCAGCAAAAGACCAAAAAATAGCAGAGAACATCAGCCCCAAAGTCAAACTAGCGCAGGGGTCAGCTCCCACAATTATCTCAGAGGACCAAACGTTTTAGCTCAGCCTGGTAACTCCATCATTAACACGATGGCCAAAAAAATAAATAAAACGTCCTTAAACCTGATCAGTTTATGCAGCCTTTCTTCTTAGTCATGAACAGAAATGTGGGGTTTGTCCTAGCAGCCAACACTGACGATCCCTAAATATGACTTAATGGGCAATGCCAGAGTCTTGGACTCAGCAATGCTTCATTGTCTCTCTGGCAACCCTACATATTCTGCCTTACCTTCACTCTGGATTTGGTTCTTGCCTTCTGCCCACTCCATGAACCTGGCATTTCAGATCCTCACTGCTTCCCTAGAACTCCTGCTATCAGGACTCAAGTTCCATCTTTCTCCCCATGGTCATGGCTACAGAATAGTCCCACCACGCTCAAGCTCAGCCCTACTTCCCAAGGAAGTCAGACAGAACTGTAGGTCAGACAGAGCTGTAGCCCCCCTCACACCCAACTCACAGGTTGTAGGCGATCTTGAAGGCCAACCTATCTCCCTGTAATTCTTGGTCCTTCTTCGTTGGTAACACAGAATGGCAATATCCATGACCACAGCCTACACCATCCCATAGCCCATCCTGAGCAGAGTTGAAAATAAGGAGCATCCTTTTCCCCCAGAATAGGAATATCATGCCTCAACCCTGACCATGCCAGCTATCCTCTTCCTAGACCCATCTCCTTTCCCTATATCCCCAAACCTCTTGCAGTATTTCCACTTCAGGAAGAGAAGAGCATTTGATCACAGTACAGACTGGAAATTGCAGCCTTCCTAAAAGGCAGGCTGAGCCGCAACAGTTGAGAGAATCACTTCCATGCTCCCGTCAATGCTTTCAGTACAAATGTACTCACAGCATATTTATCTTCAAAGCTCTGAAAATGTTACTTCTTAGCCACTTAGTATGTAAATCTTCTAGAGACTCCTGTTATTGTCTAAACTGTATTCTTATTGGACACAACTGGTAAATTAGAGGGCTGCTTCTGCTATTGCTATCCCACTGAGGATCCCAAACACTGATGATTTTCTGTTCTGAAATTCCTTTCACAATATGCCACACTGTTGCCATTCAGCACATAATCCTCTCAGCCACTTTCTACTCCCACACTGTGAGCACCTGATACAAGCTCCCATCACACACACCTGTTCAGACAGCAAACCCACCACAGACCCACTAACACGTGCAGCCACATAGGAGGCAAACACCCACACAGTCTGTGCAGAGTTCAAGAGAAAAGCCCCCGGGTCCACGAAAGGTCATTTTAAAGCCTCTCCTCCACATCCTATGGGGACCCCAATGCCTGGTACAACTCTGCCCTCCTATAATCGAGGCACCTAATGCCTCTTGGTATCAGGTTTTGCAGACTTACTGAGTTCACGTTAATTATTTTATTTAATTTAAACTTTTTAATAACTCTCAGACAGGTATTACTACCTCTGTTTTACAGATGAGTGTATTCGGTTTAAAACACTGACATAGTTTGCCCAGGGTCATATACCTAGACAGTGACAGAGCTGGAACTCAATCCAGTGCCCCCTAGCCTCAGTGGAGCCTAAAGCCAGTTTCCAAATGAAGAAGAACGTTGGAGACACAACAAAGAGGTTTCAGGCTAGATGTTAGGAAGATGCTAATAGTATACATAATGCAGAAAGACAGACAAAGAAAATAGCTCACCTCTTCCATGCTGTTTTATTCAATTAACAAAAAGAAATATGGAGGAAAAGTGAATTACCAAAGCTATAATAGAAAATAGACACAGACACACAGACAACAAACAATACATGAATAGGGTTAAAAGTCCTGCTCCTGTGTGAGAGGTTGTACTAAATTCAATATTCCTTCTCCCAACCTCCATTCAAGGCCCACATACTCTCTGTCCTCCTGAGCCTTCACTGACCACTACAGCCCCCACCAGTGTCCCCCCCAACACCAAGCATTCTCAAACTTTAGAGATTCTGATTCAATAGGCTTGGGTTGGGGCCTATGAATTCACAATTCTAATGAGTTTGCAGATGATGCAGAATGGCCCATGGACCACATTTGAGTAGCACCAGCAGACTCTGATACAACCTTTACCATGAAATACAGAACTTAATTACCTTTTCTGCTAGGACATTCTGATACCCAGATGCCTCTCTCCTGCCCTTCACCATAGTCCTACCATCTTAAGAAGCAGGCTCACCTCCAAAGCCTACGACCAATCCTAGTTTGAGACCTAGCAGTTTGAGACTGCTTCTTTTGCTAAAATAATCTCCCAGTTTGATCAAGGCATGATACCCCTTGACCTGTGTATCCCGGATCTTAAATGTGGGCTTTTCTCAGGCACTGCTCTCTATTCCTTATTCTAACTGCCTAATGTTCTAGACTTCCTATAGAAGTGGGGCCTGTAAGAATTGGAACATGTAGTCCTGAATCCCCACTGTATTCATACCTGCTGACCCACTGCCTTGACGATAAGTGTCTGCTGCCCAGGCATCCATGCCTCATCCAACCCACAGTCACTGTTGCTGAGCTATTTCTGCCCGCTGGAATATTCAGTTTCTGGTTTTGTTCCTTCCCCCGACAGTTACAGCGTGCCTAGACAGTGAGCTGTGACTGTCCAAGCTGTCGGAAAGAGGAATCACAAGTCATACAGGGCTTCCTTTTCAGCACCTAGAGCCTGGACAGTTCCCCCCAAGAGGGCCAAGAAGAGGTAGATCCCAGGTCATCCCCACTTTTCCCTTGCTCCAAAAACAAACAAACAAACAAAAAACAGGCCATGCCTCTGTGAGAGGTAGTTTGGGCTTCTATTTTGCTTTTATGCCCTCTATAAGGAGTTCCTGCTGACATAAGTGAGGAGTTCGGGACCCATGATGTGTGCGCGTCAGTAGCATTAGCCTGCACGTTCTGGTAGTCAATAAACATTAAGCAACAAGCAGTCTGATCCCTTGCCAGGTTGGCACCTGGAAATAGATCATCCAATTTGGAAAGCAGAATACCTTTTAATATCCCCTCCAGCTCCTAACACGGGGCTTCTCCATGAATATTGAATGAATAAATGAACAAATGGGCGAGGGAAGTTGGTGGGGTTGTGCCCAGCTCTCCTTTGTGGCGTCCAATTCACAATGCTCAGCGGAGGAGACAGGTTCCAATGTACAGAAGCTGTGAGAATGCTCCTAGGCCAGACTCCCAGATAATGCCCCACACAAACTTGGACTCACACATTCGTGAGTTGTGTTTGACAACCGCAATGACACCGACATGGGGATTCTCAGATTTGCTTCAGTACAGGGATCATCAGTGCATCTTTAACAGAAAGCACTGTATCCTCCAACCCAACTTTTACCCCAGACTTCCTTCCTTCCCACTCCTGAGGCCATCTCAGAAATAAACCCCCATCCTGTCCACTCCATTCCTGTCACCGACCCCCAGTGAGGCCAGCCACCACAGTAGGTGGGAGTGAGAGCATCTGCACTACGATTTTAGGGAACTCCACACTACCTTTGACCACCGTGCTGTCATCACTTTGGGTTAGATCTTTTGAAAGTTAAAAATACTATTGGGGGGGTAATCCAAGAAGACATGAGCACCTTTGCATGAACAAGTTCATTGAATTTTTGACAGGCAGGGGAAGCTGTGAGGAGGAGGAGTGTCCCGGCAGGAGTTACCGCTGCAAGGGCAGATGGAGGTGCAGTGGCACGTGAAGGGGGCTGTGCTCTCTGCCTGGCTTGCTACAGAAAAAACCCAGAAGCTCTGGGAGGACAGGCACGGAGCAGCCCATGGGGATCCTCAAAAGTTTACAACATTCCCTGCAAGGGCTAGGTGGGGCTGAGGGACAAACACAATTTGCGAAATGCAAAGACTTCAGGACACCAACTGACATATGGTGATGTCCTGATGATTGAGTTTCTGTGCGACCAAGCTTTCACAGTGCTGGGGATGGTTTCTTGCTAGGCATGACCCCCACGGAGGCCAGTCTTGCAAGCAAGAGGCAGCTCACAACAGACTGCACTCAGTAAGAGCTTCATGCAGGCTGGGCTCTGATGCGGATGCAGGGGAAGGAAAATGGCTGACACTGCAGGGGACCCAAGCTTCTAATGTCTGGGATGTGTACTTCATTAAGCTGTTTTACATAACAGCAGCCAGAAACAGAAAGGAAAAAAATAGCTGGAGGGAGTCCGCTGGAGTTTGGACCTGGATTCTGAGTCTCTGATTCCTCCAGGCCAAGGTGGAACCTCTGGTAAACCACTTTCTCCCTGGCTTGGCTACTCTGTCTGCAAAGGAGCTGGAACACTGCGCTGGGCTCCTAGGAGGAAACCTCGAGCCACCCTCTGAGGGGCATTACAGTGGATATGAGCAAAGAGGTAGTCATCACTGTGGTAGTTACTGTTATTTTATTTTCATCCCAAGCCCCTTGGTCTACCACATTCATCTCATCCTGACTAGGGATGGCTGGGGAAGGAGGGACCAGAAATCCAGGCAACTCCTGAGCTTGGAGCCCAGAAGTCTGAATGGGCAGAAAGTCCAGAGCATAGATGAACAGGCTGGTCCAGGAGCTGCCAGGGCAGTTCACAGGGAAAGGAAAAGACAAGTGCCATCAGCAAGGAGCGAACATAAATCCAAGTCCAAAAGGCCAAAGCCAGGGGGAAAGAGCAGGAAGTAGCCTCGGGAGCAAGAGGTAGGCATGACCTGGGGGGTGGCTAGAGGGAATGAGACAGCAGCCCCAGGGAGACTAGGGTCCAGGGGCAGGATGCACTAATTATGGAAAGAGGAGAGGATGTGGAAGAGGCCAGAAGAGAGGGAGACCAGGTAGGGCTTGGCCAAACAGAGTACAGTAAGTGTTCTGCGCTGAAATGTACAACAGAGCAGCAGGACAGACCAAGCTTCTCACCACACGCCAACCTGCATGGGGGTTGGCCCTCAAAACTGAGCTAGCCTACAGGCCCCCCACCATGGGCACCCTCCAGCTTTGGGGTCAGGGAGCCAGGTGTGTCATCCGAGGGTCTACATTAGACAAGAAACTTCCGGATTTTCATTTCTTCTCCCTCTTTTAGCACATTCACTGAAACGCCCTTGCTTCTTCAGGGCCTCATGCTCCATCTCAGTCTGTCTCCATCCCTCCCCTACACTCCTGCCCTCCTCTCCTCTCCTCCCTCTTTAAGGACCCATCTTATTTCTTGGACCCCCACTTCCCGGAGCTACTATGTAAGCGTGTTTGTGTGCTGTTGGAGGAGCGCCCTCAGGAGGATGGGGGAGCAGGGATGGTGATGTCCGGGACGGCGATCATTCCTCCTCTCTCCCTCCCCGGCCAGCTGGAAATGTGCCCTGTGACCATCCGATCTAACTAACTGAAATTTCAGTCTTGACAGAAGGAGGCTTTAAAAAAATAAATAAATAAACAACGCTAGCTTTCTTGGCCCTCAGCCTCCTGAGAGAGAAGGCAGGGGCTCTGACTGCGGGGAAGTGGAGTCCCAGCTCCCTGATTCCCACCGCTAGGGGCAATCAGCTGCGAGCAGAAACCTCCATCTTGAAAACACCATGTGGAATGGAAAACCATAACTGCACAAAAATGGTGACTCAGGAGTGCTGGGGCTCACACCCCAGGGGAAACTCAGCAGCAGCAAATCAGAGATCGGAGGTACGTACCCTTCTCGTACCTTCCACCAGGTGCCTGCCCTGTGGCCCCCAGACAGGCTCCCCGGGACCAACTGGTGCAACTCCACTCGTGCCAGCTCCTTCTTGCAGAAGCCCTGATCTCTCAGATGTCTTCCCAGACCCAGCTTTCTCGCCCTCTGGGCTCCCCGGGCCCTAGCACAGGCCACCAGGCTCCCTGCCCACCCACCTCCCCTTACCCAACCAATGGCCACATGCAGGCCCCCTGCTTCGCTGAAAGGGCATCACCAAAGGGACTCCAGTGGCACATGGAGCAAAGGCAGAGCCACTGGGGATGGCCTCAGGGGCCCTTGGAGGTGGCAGGAGGACACAGAATTCTCCCAATAAGGGCTGCAAACTCAGATAGAGCTGCAGAGCATGAGAAGCCTGTGGGGTCATTGTTTTCTAGAGACAAGAGGAAGTGGCAGTGTTTCAGGTGCCACCGCAGCGCCAGCCTGCTTCCCCCTCACCGCCGCTCATCTGATTTTGTCATAATCAAAACATCACACCAGACAGCCCATCCAGAGAGTAGCACCGGCCAAGCTCGTCTCCCGTCGCCACCGTCCCACCCTTACAGGCCCCACGCTGGAGGGGGCTGGAGGCTCTGAGTCAGACCCACGGAGTCTGGACAAATGCCACTCGGGGTCACTGGAGGCAGCGGACGGACAGGGAGGCAAGGGGATTGCCCCAGACAGAGAGCCATGCCTGGGGGGAATGAGGGCACAACTCCAACTCTGAAAGGGGTTCTGCCTCCTCCCAGGGAGCTCCAACCTGGGTGGGAAAGACAACAAGCATAGAGTGCCTCACCAGCCATCGCCATCCAGCCCAAGTAAACCTCGCCAACACGTCATTCAGATGAGCCAGCATTCAAACCTCAGAGACCGCCCCCCACACCCCCACACCCCCCCCACATGCACACACTTATACTTTTGGCTCTCTGGCCTTTATTCCCCAGGGTGGTTATCATCTCTTTACACCCGGATTTATAAGCCTAGTGACCTACAAATAATTTTATTCCTCCACTACTCTTCACTTGACCATAAAGTGGATGAGCTCTCAGCCAAACAGTGAAGCCTCCCACTGGTGGTGGAAACTGCTGGGAAACCACAGCACAGTTTTAAACCAAACTGTGCTTTTCCTATTAGAAAAAATATATATATATTTCCCCACATCAAGGGGTGATGACCACATGAAGAACGTTTAACCTCAGTTTAAGCAAAGTCTGAAATATTTTCCAAGTTGTTTCAGAAAAAATACTGATTTCTTGCCTTTGGTAAATATGATCTATTGAGAAAAAATGACAGAATATAGGATATTATGGTCAAATTCCAAAATGATAACCAGCCTGGGATCGAATGGATTTATTTGATCTCATTGACAGTATTACAGAGTACAGAACTCTCAAATATGAAATCAGAGTCCGATTTTTTTTTTTAATTTCCAAAGGTTGGTTGTAGGGGTTTGCTAGTCTTTGTAGTTTCTACTTTATTTCAAAGGGGGCTCATGAGCCCCCTTCCCACCTAATATCAATCAATATCTGACCTTTGAAAATTGAAATTGACATTTATTATCCTTTCCCATGACGTCAGCATTGCCAATTACCCTTAGCACCAATGTCCGATGGGACAGATGCTCACCTACCCTCTGGCTGAAAATAGCTATCATTGATATCAGGAATGGCAAATGTTCTCTGCCTGCTTAATAGCCCATTAGGCCACTCTGTGAAACAGGCAGACAAATCCCTCCAAAAAGCATCTGCTTCACCCACCGTGGGATGCCAAAGACTTCACGTATCAGTTGGTGAGAGCGCTTTTATCCATTCAAAACAGAAAACTATCAGCACCCCGATTCACAGGCATAATCTGCACACTCAAGTTTGCAGAACCCAATGGTGCCGCGGTTTCAGAACAAGGACCCCAGAGACGCTGGACTCCAAGAAGATTCCACAAACCTTAGCGTTGGCCTCCTCTCTCTGTCTTTGCCAACACCATGTAACATGCCAGCGATGCCACAGTAGGTAATTTAGTCGAATTCCAGGGATCCAGGCATCTATTGTGCACAGCCCACAGCATTCTACTGGGTTTCCCTGGAAATGCCTCAGAGCAATTTATACTAATTCTTCTTCTTGCTGGAAAAATCTCACAAACTACCTTAATTGCTTGAAACAATTATACTATATTGTAATCATTGCACTGCCTTGTAATTATTTGCGTTGTGAATGGGTCCCTCCCCCTACCCCCCCACCACCCCGCACCTCTACCTCCAGGTGTGAGCTCTTTCAAAGAGTTCCTGTGGCCTCAGTGTTCACTATGTGCCTGGTACATAGAAAAACTCAGTACCTTTGGTTGAATTGAGTAAATATGAACCGAAGCCACGCCGATCACTTCTTAGCTTCTGTTATGACCCCATCATTTAAGTTATATTTAAGTGGTTACTCGGCAAGGCTTATCACGAACCTTGAATATCTACTGCAGGCTTCTGTTACCGTAGACCAATGTAAGTGGAATATGAGCAGTCATTTTCAAGTATCTATGTAATTGTCTCCTTAAGTGTCTACGTCCAAAAAAAAAAAAAAATTTTTTTTTTTTTTTTAGTAATCCTGATTACTAGTATTTCTAAGGCAAACCTCACATTAAAGTTAAGTAAGTATGTGTAAGCCTAGCTCAGTATCTGGTGCACAGGAATGCACTTGCAACGTTAGTGCTCTGTCCCCACGTTCTGCTTGCTGTGTCTGGTAATGTCAAAGCCTGAAGGTAACAACTTAGTTAATGCTTTCCCAGCCACTGACACCAGCCCCACCACTTCGGGCCAGTGGCGGGAGCAATCATCCAGACACCTGCTCACAGTCTTTTTTTCCTGAAACCAGTGAGTCGTTGCTCTGTTTTAATTTTACGTGCCTCTCTCCCCTCCCTCCACCTCAAGCCATGGTCGTTTGATTAAAGCCAAACTAACAAGTGGAAGATACCCGTCAGCCAACAAGCATGCAAGACGGGACTCGGCAACAATGAAGGGAAGAAAGAGGTTTTCGATCTTCTTCAAAACTGACGGAACGATTTAGCAAACCATAAAAGGCCCTCCCTCACATATCAGCATAAACTGATTTCTAGCCTTGTGAGGTCACGTGGGGGGAAGGCTGCAACAGAAAAGAAGCGCCAAATGCAGCAGAGACGACCCAGAGCAGAATGTGTCCCCTGAAGAACTGTGCCACCAGCGAAGGACAGCTTCCTAGACACGGACAAGCAGGACAACCCCATGGAACGGGAAAATGGAAATAGCCAACTACCTTGGCTTGCTCACGAAGTCATCCTCTTACCACAATCAGCATCTCTGAGGGTTCCCGACCAAGAAACTCCCTAAGCATTGGAGGCAGCTATCCTGACCTCGCCTGGGCAGTCACATGCGCACCGGATCCCCAAGCCTCTCGTTCTTGGGAAAACACGAGATCCTACCCCTTAGCGACCCACCCAGACACAAACTCCCAACGCTATGCAGCCTGCAGCCCCCAGCGGGCCTCACCAAGTACAAAGAACGGCACGAGGGATTCACAGGTTGCCACGAGAATTCTCCAAGCAACTCCGGAGACGCACTGAAGTTAGATCCCAGGAGCTAGTTTCGTTAGGTGGTGAATTCATACCCGGGTAACCAAGTAAGATTACCGATCATTGTCTGTTTGTTGTTTTGGGGTTGTTGGTTTTCTTTTCTTTTTTTTTTTTTTTCTTTTTAATGCTACATGTATTTGTTGCCTTGATTTTTTTTTTTTTTTATTAAGTAGGCTCTCTGTCCCAACATAGGGCTTGAACTCACAACCCCAAGATCAAGAGACACATGCTCTTCCAATGGAGCGCCCCTGTTTTTAATTTTAGGAGCAAACTCTGTAAGTCTAATGCCATCAAAGCCAGTGAAGGCTATTCTGACCCAAAGGCACTGACACTTGAAGGAACCGCTGTCGTGCTCTGAGACCATCTACAGGCCTAAGAGTCACATCTGTCCATCCAGACCAGGCTGCCGATGGGCCTCCAAACTTCTGTGACCTCTGAAGGTCACCGCCAGAGAAAGAAACTCAGGTGTACTTACGAAGGGCGTGCCACTCGTCCTGACGGATGGTCTTCGTGATGTTGAAAGTGAGGTTCCTGGGGATGGTGGCTGAGGAGTAGTGGTATTTGATGTACGTGCATCGTTCAATTTCTCCTGCCGAAGAGAGACAGAAAACCGAACGTTAATGGGCAGCAACCGCATCTTGAGGCAGTTTCTGGGACCCATTTTTCTGTCCCGGGGAAAGAGACTTGTCTCCTATCAGGCCTGGTGACAACTATAGTTTACACAAGGCATTAACTTTGACTCCAAAAAGTCATGTCTACTTTCCAGAGAGTCAACTATAAAGTCCAACACCATTGATTTAGATAGAAAAATACCTCCCCGGCATCATTCAGGGATGGAAAGAACCAGCCTCTTCTCAGCCTTCTGGGGGGAGGGAGGGTGGAAATCAAGCCCCTTAACACACTCAACATCAGGTCCAATGGGACCTTTCCTGATCATTTGACTAGCGAAGCATGCATTGCTCACTTATCAAAGGACTCCTATCTCAGAACAGAGTTTCTCAAAGTGTGGTCCAGGGACCATCAGCATCCTCCAAGAACTTGCTAGAAATGTCCTTTCCTAGGCCTAATCCCAGATCTGCCAAATCAAAAACTCAGAGGTAGAGCTTGCCATTTGAATTTCAATAAGCCCTCCAGGTGATTCTTTTGTACGCCAAAGTTTGAGAACTACTGCCCCCGAGAATCTAACAGAATTACCAATGTATTGCTTCATAAATCCAGCTTGTTTGCAAATTCCAAAAGAAAGGGCCAATTAGGAGTTCCTTCCCCATTACTTTTAGTCTCCTGCAGGCATGTCTTTTGACACTTGCATATCTGGGGAATATTAAAACTCAGTGTCGGGGGAGTCATTGTGAAGAATCAGGGAAGAAGTGATTTTTAAGGTTAGGGGTTTAAAATGTGGTTTTGCACCTGAATAGATTTTGATGGTAATCCATTTTGCACCCCACTGATTTTCAATTTATAAGTGGTGACACCTGATTGAATCATTTGACCCCCCCCCCCCCCCCGGCTCCCTGTCTGCAGGGAACCCGGCAATTGGTGAAGGTCAGTAATTGAGACAGTAGCTCTCGTGAAACAGACGCCTTACTGTAAATCCTATCTGGACGACTGCCCTACTGTGAGTTACTGCACATACTCTTCCAGTGGGACAGACACTGTTCAAAGAGGCAAAATTTGGAGAAAGTGCTAGACACGCTTTTCCTTTTTCGCCTCCTCTGCCTCTGTGCCCTTAGCCTCTCAATGTCCTCAAGTCTTTCACATGCCCCTGGCATGCCCCCTGACCACAACCCCCACCGGGCCTTCCTTCTTCCCTAACTTGCTATCTTGCTATGCCTTCTTGGAAAAGTAGTCTATCAGACCATCTCAACTCACGTTCAGACCCTAAGACCATGATGCTCTGATTTCCATGACTATCTCCAATAGCATCACCTCCCATTCGGTCTACAACATAATAAACTCCCTGGCCATCCCCAATGCCTCCCCATCTCTAGTGGGGCCCGTCCTCCCTGACATCCAGTTGGTCACCAAGTCGGAAGCCAGCCCATCCTCTGTGCCTTCAGCCTCTAGAGTAATTGTGTGAATACAACAACCCATCTCAGCAAACAGCCACATTTACTAAGGACTTGCTTGCAGGAAACGCTTGTCAAGGGCTTCATAAACCGATGGTTTCCTGCTCTACTCATGTCACGACACACACAGAAGAGATGTGTACCTCCTCCGGATGAACAGATGCCTCCTCCCTGTGAAGGAGCCAGCACCCCCAACCCACTTGTAACCCTCCATGTTCAGGACTTTTCCCAAAGGCAGAAACCCCCGTGCTAGATGTAGTCTTACTTCGTCCTTCATACAACCCAATTAAGTAGGCGTTGCTATGACCATCGGCATAATAGGATATTTCACAAAAGAGAAAAAAGGCTCAAAAAAATGAGGGGACTTTCCCGAGGAAATGGCAGCACCAGGATGAGAACCCAGAAGCGTGTGACCGGAGCTTCCCTCCACCAGGACACCCTCCACAACGCTGCTTGGACTGCATTCCAGAAAGGAAACCAAGGTCTCTTTTATGCATGGGATCAACCGCACACTCCTCGGGCGGGAAGTCCCAGCCAGGGGGGCTTTCCCACCCCACCCTGCAACCGCTGTATCCGAGGCCTCTGCACCTTCCCTCCCAAGAAGTGGCCAGTATGGTGGCTCCCTGGCAAAGCCTTCCTGGCAGCTTGGCCGGCACCCCGCAACAGCGAGCAATAGTGGTTCGACCAGGTCCCTCCGCTCCCCTCCCTGAGCTCCTGCCCTACTTAGGCAAGCACACCGATGGGCTATGATTTATCAGTTCACACGCCTCACTCCCCCCACTAGATTATGAGTTTCTCAAGGGCAGGGACTGGTCTTATCCATTCATCTCGCTCTGCCCGGCTCCCAGCACCGGGTGAGCACCAGTAACACGTGCTGGGAGGAAGAGAATGAATAATCAGAGCCGCCCTCTGCAAAACCACAGTGGGAGAGGCATCCAGCCGCTTCTGTTCCATGCAAGGGACTGAAATAATTGAGGCGAATCAGAATCTAACAAATGAAGGGAAGGGATGGCTGCAGAAGCCCTTTCCTATCTGGATACAGTTAGGGAGGGAGGCTTATCCGGTCACGGCGACGTGGGGAAAAACCAGACGGGCACAGAACAGCCTCTCTCTGCACTTTGGAAATGTAAGCCGAGGGGCAACGAGGTCCATGTTTCTGGGTTTTAAGAAGAAAGAGGAGAGGAAAATACAAAGGGTAGAGAATTGTATCAAGAATCCAGATCGTCAGTGACCTGATCATCGAGCAGGTCGTGCTGGATGCCGCTTTGGAGACGCCAAGCAGGATCTCCCTGGAAATGGCCAGATGGGTGGCCATCACCGATGTCTGAGAAAAGTAGCGGATTTCTTGGCCAAGATCAGGTTCTCTCAGGCTCAAAGCAAACTCCGTAAGTGGCCATGGGTTCCAGGCAGGCTGCAGCCAGCTGCCTCCGTCTCCCGCCCCCCCCAGGCCCCCAGCCCCCCAGCCCTCGAGCCACCTGACACTTGGCGCTGCCGGTGATGGGCCCCAGTCGGGCCTGGAACAGCCCCGCTGGAGGCCTCACTATTGGCTTTGCCTCAGGGAGGCAAGCATCCTGTCTTTGACAGCAATTAAATGTGAAAGACTCAAATATTGCCTAAGAAGAGAGGCAAAATATTTATCCATGTGTCTGCAGGTCCTGTCAGTGTGCTGGGCTTTTGTAAATACAGGCGCCATCTGGGCACCGAATTCGTGTGCCCAGAACGTGGGCTTCCCAATACAAATAGGTTTTTGGGCAACAACCCAGAAGGGCTACCTGAGCGCAGGGGAGAAGCCCACAGCCTTCCCTGGAGGGAAGGTCAAACCTGTCTTCCCGACTCCTACCTTCCAGCAGGGAGGCCTCAGCCTGGATAGGGCGGGGGGCACCCTCAGGAATGAGGACAACTTAAGCCTTCATCCATACTCTGCTTTCGGGGCTGGTGACCCTCCTGTTGGCCCCCTCAGGCTCCCGGGCAGACAGGATACCCAAATGGGTAGTTAAGAAGAAATTCAAAAATGGAAAATTTACAAAGCTGAGCACAGGGTGTGCTGAGGCCAACAATGGGGGTTGTGGGGACGTACAGCCGGTGACAGAAGGACTTGGTATAACCTAAGCCTGGAGAGACAGAGGGAGCAGACACCAGAACCTAGAAAGAATGACCGCAAGGGGAGGGGTGACATGACATGACCTTGGGCAGAGGGTCTCAGCCAGCCAGGGGTGAGGGGACTAGGAATAAACATGCAACCTCTCACTCCTCCTTCCCCCAGTAGCCCAACCCACCAGAAGCTGGAAGGGGTTGGGAGGCAGGAGCTGAGAACAGGTGCAAAGTGGAGGGGATCCGAGGGGCAAACACGGGCTTCCGGCTCACTTCCCTTTTTTCCCTTTCCTCCCTTGTTCCTCTCCCATCACCCTGGCCCCGCTCTCCTTCTAAAGGCATCACTCCCGTTCTCCCTTAACTCCAGTGTCAGCCAGCTCCTTCTCCCTTCCACCTCCCCCTGCAAAGGAAGACCCCAGGACAAGGAAGAGTGGGAGACCGTTCCCGTCCTTTTCCCCCATCTCAAATCCTTGAGGACCCAAGGCCCGAGTGTGATGACTCACTTTAAGCCCTCAGTGTGATCCTTACGCACAGGGAGCATTCAGTATCGTTAGTCTCACTTGCTGTCCTACAACTGCTTACTCTAAGGGGGCAAGACCGAAAGCAAATCAGAAATAACATGAGCAACCACTGCTGACATCATGCCACATACATTTTAAATACATATATAAATACATAGATTATATATTTATATATATAATGAGAAATTTCTGCACACGAAAACCCTAGAAGGCTGGCAGATCAAGAGCTCTGATGTACCCTAGAACAGGAGGAGACAGACCAGGGAAGGGAGAGGCAGAGACGGCACCAGACGCTGAACTCTGGATTCCGTTCATACCTTACAACAGCGCTGGTAAGCAGTTCTCCTCTCCTGCGCATCTGCCATCGGTGAGACCTGGTTTCCGAAACCCTTGTGGAAGGCTTCAATATCTTAAGGAGGAAGCTTCTCAGGCAAAGTGATTGGAGAGGCAGCCCTGAGACCCACCCCCACCCCCACTCCACTGGAAATTCTCTGCCCTGAACAGGTGCCACAGCACTTCCAATTTTTCCATTAGAGAGTTGTTCCTTTGGATCAAGTATGATGCTATTAGAGCTCTAAAGGGGCTGCCCTCTAAAGACGTTCAGACGGGTAGCGCTGAGTCACTAACAGGGCTGTGAGTAAGCGAGCTCCCAGAGAAGCTGGGAAAGGCATGAAGAATCCACTGAGGGAGGGGAAGGGCAGGGCGTGTGCAAAGGCAAACTCACATAGGGTGGGCTCCAAGAAAAAGGAGGACATGGGAACTCCCCCACCCCCATGTTGAAGGCGGAGTGATTGGTACAGCCACTATGGAAAACACTATGGTGCTTCCCCAGGGACAAAAAATAGTACTACCGTATGATCCAGCAATCCCACTTACAGGTATGTATTTGGAGGAAATAAAATCACTACTTTTTTTAAATTTTGTTTATGTTAAGTAATCTCTACACCCAACACGAGGTTTGAACTCACAACTGGAGATCAAGAGTCACATTCTCTATCGACTGAGCCAGCCAGGCACCCCTGAAATCATTGTCGGTTTTTTTTAGTTTATTTATTTATTGGAGAGAGAGAAAACACAAGGAGAGGGGCAAAGGGAGATGAAGAAGCAGACTCCCCAGTGAGCAGGGAGCCCGACACAGGACTCGATCCCAGAGCCCCGGGATCATGGCTTGAGCCAAAGGCAGATGCTTAACTAACTAAGCCACCCAGGCGCCCCTGAAATCACTGTCTTCAAGAGACAGCTGCACACCCACGCTCACTGCAGCGTTATCCACGACAGCAAAGACATGGAAACAACCTAAGTGCCCATCAATGGATAAAGAAAATGTGGGAGACACATGTGTGTATGTAGGTAGGTAGATATATATGGATATATATAACAGAGTATCGTTCAGCCATAAACAAAGGAAATCCTGTCATTTGCAACAACATCGATGGACCTTCAAAGTATTATGCTAAGTCACAGAGAGAGATCGTATAGTCTCCCTTATATGTAGATTTTAAGAACACACCGAGACAGAACAGATCAGCCATTGCCAGAGGCAGAGGGGATAGTGGTACGGGAGCTGAGTGAGGGTAGCCCAAAAGTAGGATACCGGTTATTAAAAAGTTCTGGAGATATAATATACAGCATGCTGACTCAAATTAATAACATACATTCGAAGGCTGCTACGAGTAGATCTTAAAGGTTCTCATCACAAGAAAAAAATTGGTAACTACATGGGGATGAATGTTCATTATTGTGGCGATCGTTTCTCAGTATATGCATAGATCAAGTCAACACACTGTGCACCTTGAACTAACACGGTATTAGATGTCGATGGTATTTCAATAAAACTGGGGGGGAAAGTGGAACGAGTCAGTCTGGACATGTGATAGTCAAATGTGCTTAGGAAACATTGAGTTAAAAATATCTAAATGGTTTACTTATTATGGGACTTCAAGAGTTCTTAATGTATGCTGTGCCTCCCTCCCCAGCCCCTGCCCTCACCCCCCCCCCAAGAAAGGACTGGTGTGGCAGGCAGACTCATCCCCAACGACTTTGACCCCAAATCCTTTCTTATTCAAAGAACAGTTCCTCCCACTGCATTGTGAGTTCCTCCCACTGCATTGTGAGTTCCTCCCACGGCATTGTGAGTTCCTCACCATCAGAAGCCCCGTCT
The DNA here is from genome assembly GCF_002288905.1 of Enhydra lutris kenyoni. Classification (NCBI taxonomy): domain Eukaryota; kingdom Metazoa; phylum Chordata; class Mammalia; order Carnivora; family Mustelidae; genus Enhydra; species Enhydra lutris. Next base: position 3,224,521 of record NW_019154111.1, read on the forward strand.
CTTGTTTACACTCTGTCCCCAGACCCAGCAAGCCCTCCACACACATTTGGAGGGATGAAGAATGGAGATCGGGGTCTGTTACTCAATCAGATGATCCCTAAGGTAAATGAAGTAGTAGGCTCTGAGTATTTGCTGGCCTCCCCTCAGAAGCCATTTGCTGGAAGTTACCAGCAAAGCAACGCCAGGGTCAAATGTCCATCTGGGAACTGTGTCCGCATCTCGCCTTGAAATAAGCCTGGACCTCTGTGGACAGAGCCATGGCAGGGCCTCAGTGTACCTCGGATTCCCACTGCAGTCGCAGGGGGCACCCCAGGAAAGCTGACAGCACCCCCTATGCTCTCCCTGCCTCAACACGCTTCGCAAGCCCACTTAGTCCACACGAGGCAGCCTACAGGAGAACAGGAGAGGGGAGCAACCCTCAGGCAAGGGCGGGAGAGCCAGAGAGCAAGCGTCTGAGCCCCTGGGGGTTGGGTGGAGCACGAGGCACGCTCTGCACAGTTACACAGAGGGTGACCTCTGGGACCCCACGTGCGGGGCTCACCCCAGCAGGCAGCTCAGCACCGCACACTTCACGGCTTTCTCCTCCCTCCCCTGTTTCCCAGGGACTCCCTCACATTTCCTGTCTATAGGCCACACTGGGGCAGGGAGAGCTAGAGGAGAGTGGGGAATGTGGTCTATACACCTGACACCAGTGTGGATGGTATTAGGTAAAAGGACCCGGTCTGACTTAATCCTCATGTCTCCCTCATGGCCGGGCTCCCTCCTTAGAAGTCTTTTGGATGCCTACCCCATGTCGATGCTCCCAGTTCCTCCCAGCAACCCACTGGGGTCGATATGCTAGCGGTTTCCCCATCTGACTAAAGGAAGAAGCCTCACAGGCAGGTGAGGGCTCTTTCCAGAACCCCTCAGCCGGCCAGGAGAGAAGCCGGGGTCTCTTAGTGGGTGCACAACGCTTTCAGACGTCACAGCTGGGATGCCTCACGGCCTGTTAAGGGTTTATTGGGAAGAAGGTTTTTTTTTTGTTTGTTTGTTTGTTTTTTTTGTTTTTTTTTTTTTGCAGCCCCAGTGCCTTGTAGGGAGAAGGAACTCTGATACATTCATTAGTGAAGGAAGAAAGAAGGGGAGGAGGGGATGACACCCAGGCCTTCTCCGCTGCTCCTCTTCCTCGGTGCTGACGGCACAAGCGCCCAGAAGACGGGGGTCTGGCCTGCCGGCCCACCCGGCCTCAGCCTGCCCCTCAGGGGCGGTGTCACCCCCCGGGGTCTGACGGCCCTCCGTCCCCATTCCTGCCCAAGGCCTGTGCTCTGTGCTTAATATACGGAAAGATTAAACAGGGGGTGGAAACACGTGGAAAAACACTGAAAACCAACATTAAAAAGAGAGAGAGAGAGAGAGAGTGAGATGAAACCAGTTAAAGGTTTAAGTCTTATTCAAAGGGCATTTTTTTTTTCAAGGAAAAAAAGAGTTAAAACGCCATCGTAGCAGGGAGAGAAAGTGGGGAGCTTTCCCTGTAGCAAGTGAGGAAAGCCATCACCAGCTGCATTACTATCGTCACCGCCGAACACTTGAGCGGTCCTAAGAGGAAGGGTGGAGGTCCGGGAATTCGAGGTTAGAGATTAGAAGCCAAACTGTGTCCCTGATGAAAAAGCTGGGAAGCAGACCAACGTGCTCCAGGGGTTCAAGGAGGGCAGAACAGCCGGGGTTCCCCACCCCTCCCAACCCTGTCTGCCAGTGGGGCAGAAGGGGGATAGGACTGGGAAGGGCACATGCTGGGCTACTCCACCAACCACAACGTTGGCAAGAATCTCCCTGCCACGGGGAGGGGGGAGGGGGGCAGCTTGTCTATTTCAAGAATATTTCAAGAACCTTCTGCCACCTTCTCAGGCGCCTCTTAGCACCTTCTGCTCCTCCCAGATGTTCTGAGCCCAAGAATTTGCCAGGCTTACAGCCGCTGCAGGCCCAGCCAGGAAAGGTTTTCTTTAGACTGAAGGAAAGTGTTAGGTTTTCTGTTTTTAATGCTTTCAAAAGCATTCCACTGTGTGTGCTTTGTTTTCCCGCTTGAGACTTTTAATGTCCGCGTGCACTGCAGGGTTTACAAGCGGAGCCGTGTTCAGGGGGCCCTCCCGATTCACACACATGGCATTCCACTCCCAGCTGCTGACTGCCAGCACCCCGCTCATCCCCCAACACGTGCCTGACCCCTCGCCTTGGGCCCGAACGTCTTCCGCAGGCTGCTGCCATCACCAGGTGGTGTGCACATACGTCCCCTCTTTCTACCAGAACTAACAGCTTTGAGCAGGGGAGGCTGCCGGTTTTCAGCTCTGTGCTCCCAAGGGCCAAAATGGTGCCATGAAGTACTGTCATTCGTTCCAACCACAGCTTAGTTCAATGCCTGCTTTCTGTGTATTAGGTACTATACAAAGTTCTTTAGCACGCATTATCTCATTGAACCCTGGAAGGTAAGTCCTGTTACTCTCCCCATTTTGCCGATGAGGACGTAGAGGCTTAGCAAGGGCTCAGGTGGGATGCAAAGCCATCGAATACCACACCCATTAAGACACACTGAGGAAAGCCAATCAAGCTCTTCCGCAAGAAACCCCGGAGGTCTTCAGTCAGAAACAAATGAAGCAGAACTCTTCCGTTGACAGGGATTTCCGGCATCTCCAGGCTTTGCCGCTCTTACCAGAGTAAGATGAAGTGTTGGCTTCCAAAGTTCCCCAGAGAGTGCAGAGTCCCTGATCATAGGGGAGGGGAACTTGGGGGGCCTCCCATGCGTGCACCTCAGCCACACTCTTGTCCCCATTCCCAGGACAAGCCACTTAGCAGGAGAGCTCTCAGGCAAGGTACCCAAGCCCTCAGAGCCTCACGTCTTCAAAGGCAGAAGGCAGATAATAGCACTCGCCTCCTAGGACTGAGAAGCGTAAGCCAACCTAACGGCTGCCCTGTGTAAGCATTCAGTAAATGCCCTCATGCCCCTCCCCACCCCAAGTTACCTTTCCTTCCAGCAAGCGCCTTCCAGCTTCCACGCCCACGCGGCTACAAAACCCAGCATGACACTGGTTCAGTGGACGTGTCAAAGTCTCTCCCCATACCACACTCATCACCACCGTTCCCTCTCCAGGCCTGTGCGAAACCCAGGGGACAACTCTCTGGTCTGGGAGCCAGAGCAGAACCACAGCGGCCTGGCTCTGTGCATGGGCAGCCACGTTGCGGGGCTGGTCACACAAAGGGGAGAAGACACCAGCACTTTCCCCACTGAGACGGTCAAGCCACCACACGCTCAGGCAACTGTCTCTTCTAATTGGTTTGTCTGTATCTTGGTTACCTCCTGCCAGATCCCAAATTAGTTCAAGCCCCTGAAGAAATTCTTGGATTGTGAAGCTGTCATTCCACGAATCAGCTATCTGTCCCACGCATTTCATCAACGGGCCATCCCCATACAAGCCATTACTCACATCCGTCCTTCAACAGGGCAGCGCTGAAGAAAGAACTCTGCGCACGTACACACAAAACTTTCCTTGTGACCAGAAAGCAGACCAGTAAGAGAAAGCAATTTGGGGAGGGCCCTTGGGCCTGCTGGGAATTCACACCCTGACGCGCCCACCCCAGGCCCACTCCCCAGTCCCCTCCACCTGGACACCGCACACCCCATCGACCTGCCCAAGGAGCATAGCCAGAAAGGGGACGAGGCCAGCTTGGCGTGGCCTGTGTGGGCTCTGGACATCAGGGTTTCCTTGTTGATCATTCACCCGCCATCTGTTTAATAAGCCCTTTGGACAATTTTCCAGAGCCCCCCCTAGCTCAGCTGCTCGTCTGTGTTCATGGACTCCACAGTCTTTTCCTTTCTGGAAAAATCGGGACACGGCTTTCCTGCCTCCAGGCTCACAGCACTCCAGAGGCCACCTCGGAGGGTCGGGTCCCCCTGCGTCAACAGGACCGCCCCACGGGAGACACCGCCGCGCTGCCAGCTCCTCCCTGGCCCTCAGCGTCCCCTGGCGCCCAACACTGCAGTTAACAACCAGAACAGAGGGGGGCGCCTGGGGGCTCAGCTCATGATCTCAGGGTCCTGGGATGGAGCCCCGCATGGCGCTCCCTCAGAGCGGAGTTGGCTTTTCCCTCTCCCTCTGCACCTCTTCCTGCTCCTCTCTGTCCCTCTCCGTCTCTCTCTCTCTCTCTCTCTCTCTCTCTCAAATAAATAAATAAAATCCTAAAAAAAAAAAAAAAAAAACAGACCGGCAGCCTCCCTGCTGGGTGACCAGCTCTCACAAGCGAGCTCGGGGTCCCCGCCTCCCCGCAGAGCATGGCTCCCACACCTCTGCCTCCTGCTCCCCCCGCTCACCAGCCCCTCTGCACCGCTTTATCCCTAACTGTACTCCTTGACCCACACCCAAATAGCGTCCGACCCTCCACAATCTTCTGTGCTAAAGGCCACCTCGTCATTTTAAGATCTACGACAGTTTTTACCCAGATTTCCACATTCCTGGGTTCTGAATGCCTTTCCCCCCTTTCTGAATCTTTTTAGCAGGTTTTCAACAAGACATGTTCAAATGTCATTACACAGCAACCCCCTCACCAAAGGAAATAGAGAACGACGGGTTCTTGTCCTGGCCCCCACAACACCCATCTTCCCAGTAAGGCTCAGGGCTGCCGCTTTTCCCCATTTGCTCATGTGTTTTCCAGCTTGAAACGAGCTGCTTGGGAAAGAAGAAGGTGAGGTATGGCTTTAAATTACCGTTGAGGGTGTAGTAAATAACCCATTCCCTTATTCCCATATCACGGCCCTAATAACCTTCTAGAAAGTTCAGAGCCCCAAGCCATCATGCCCTCCCCATGTCCCCCCTCCCAGGGCTCAGACACCCAGCACGAGAGGCCGCAGCTCCTCCAGGCAGTTTCAGCTGGTGGAAGGATCATCAATCTCCAGGCTCTGACAGACAAACGAGGCGAGAAGGAGACCAAGTCTGGTTTTTCTCTGGAAAACAATGAGCTCATGCTTTCTCTCCGGGGACCCAGGAAGTGGAGACAGATCTCAAGATGGGGAGACAGTGATGGAGACAGGCAGGAGTGATGAAGGATGGGCAGGAAAGAGGGAGGAGGCCAGTCTGGCACTTTTTTAATGTCACTTTTTATAAGAATCCCCAGCTCTCAGGCCAGAGGGAAACATCCATTTTCTTTAAATTAAGGATCCAGCATGAGGCAGTTGTCCTAAAGGGGAGGGACAGCGAGAAGATAAACTAGTCAGAAATTCTTCATTCTGCTCCTTCAGAGAAAAGATGATCGTTCATGAGTCACCAAAATTGCAAATCCCACAGCAAAGATGGTTCTGCCTTTCTCTGTCCCTGCTGCTCGGGTGTGGGGTTCAAGATCGGATACGTGGAGGAAGACTTCAGGTAGCTTTTCCGATGGTGGGCCTGACACCCCCTCCCCCGTGGGAATCTTCATAAGGCCAAAGGCCAGTCATTTCTGACAGGCCGAACCAGATAAAAAAAGGAGAATTCAGACAGCTGTCCAGATGTTTCTAAACAGCTAAATGAATGTCTGATTGCAGCTAGGGGAAAAAGATATCCAGATTACAGAGTTTTCTGGTTTTCATTTGGGAAAAGGGAGTTATATAATCCTGATTTTCTTTACCAGTTAATTCAGAGAGAGAGAGCGGAGAGAGAGATTGTATGTGTGTCCCTGTGTATCCCCGTCCGGAAGCATGTGTGTGTTTGGGGCAGGATCAGAGGAAGAGGAGTTGTAGATCAGAAACCAAACCCAGGCGAGTAATTATTTTACTCCTCGCCCTGTTGTGTGCCTTAGCTAAACACTGAATGGAAACTAAAGCTCACAAAAAGAAAGCAGAAAGCCCCAATAAATTATGTGGGTTTTTTTACCTATCTCCAAAACTGACTGTTTTCTTGTTGAAGGTAATTCGCTTGGCTAGGCTGGAGATGTTAAGCGTTAACTTTGCCGGACTCACTAGTTGGAATGAACTCGAACCCGGTGTGAATTTGTGACCAGTGAATTGTCCCCCATGACTCCAGCATCCCTCCTGTGGTTGAGGGCCTGGGCCCCGGAGCCTGCCTGGGGCTACGCCGGGCTTTGAGACCTGTGGGGGTAGGACGGTGGCCAAATTAATGCAGGTTTCTGTGCCTCCACTTTGAGAAGAATCCAGTTTATTTTAAAGATTTTATTTATTTATTTGACAGAGATCACAAGTAGGTAGAGAGGCAGGCAGAGAGAGAGGAGGAAGCAGGCTCCCTGCTGAGCAGAGAGCCCAATTCAGGGCTCGATCTCAGGACCCTGGGATCATTACCTGAGCTAAAGTCAGAGGCTTTAACCCACTGAGCCACCCATGCCTCCACTTTGAAGGAAGGGGATGCAAACATCCACCCCCTAAGGGGCGCTGAGAGATTTCAGTGAATTAATACAGATAAAGCATGGAACACCAGGCCCACCGTAAGCTCTCCATAAGGTCTGCAGCTATACTATATCCACAGAAGATGTTGATTTCTTACAAATCAAAACCACAATGAGATACCACCTCACACCCATCAGAATGGCTAAAATTAACAAGCCAGGAAATGACAGATGCTGATGAGGATGTGGACAAAGGGGAACCCTCCTACGCTGTTGGTGGGAATGCAAGCTGGTGCAACCACTCTGGAAAACAGCATGGAGGTTCCTCAAAAAGTTGAAAATAGAACTGCCCTATGACACAGCAATTGCACTACTGGTTATTTACCCTAAAGATACAAATGTAGTGATCCGAAGGGGCATGTGCACCCGAATGTTTATAGCAGCAGTGTCCACAATAGCCAAACTACGGAAAGAACCTAGATGTCCATCAACAGATGAATGGATAAAGAAGATGTGGTATATATATGCAATGGAATACTATGCAGCCATCAAAAGAAATGAAATCTTGCCATTTGCGATGACATGGATGGAACTAGAGGGTATTATGCTGAGTGAAATAAGTCAATCAGAGAAAGACAATTATCATATGATCTCCCTGATATGAAGAAGTTGAGAGGCAACGTGGGGGGTTTGGGGGGTAGGAAAGGAATAAATGAAACAAGATGGGATCGGGAGGAAGACAAATCATAAGAGACTCTTAATCTTACAAAACAAACTGAGGGTTGCCAGTGTGGGAAGGAGGGTAGGGAGAGGGTGGTTGGGTTATGGACGTTGGGTAGGGTATGTGCTATGGTGAGTGCTGTGAATTGTGTAAACCTGGCAATTCACAGACCTATACCCCTGGGGCTAATAATACATTCTATGTCAATAAAAAATAAAAATTTTTTTAAAAAGATTATTTCTTCTATACATCATACACCACGAAAGTTTTTTTAAGACACGAAGTGAGCACGTATCTGGCATGTTTTTGCAAAAGAAATGCATGCCCTAGGAGACAGGTTGCAGGCATCCTGTCCTTTCCCTGCCTTGTGCACTTTCTCAACTGGGCTCTGGCTTGCCCCCTACCCCAGCTCAGGGCCCTTTCCCATAGGCTCCAACCCTGGCTATATCCCACCACCACGCTCCCGCCTCAAGGACTGAGACCACTGCCCCCCGCCCCCACTGCCAGCCACCTCTAACACCTGTTACAGCAGTGACCTTCCTGAATCCATCTACTCACTCGACCCTCACTGACAACAATCACAGAAGCATCACTCTGAATGAACAGGACTAAGAAGTTGGACCACCCGTAACCAGCAAAGTGGCCACAGGGGACAAACGTCTGCCCGGTGAGGACATGGGTGGGAGCCAAGATGGAATTTCTCTTTTACACTTTCTGGAAATGCTGCCTCACATTCTACCTCCCAACCAAAATAGCAAAAACCCGACAGAGTCAGGGAATATCAGGGTTTGGTGAAGACTGAGGAGAAAGCAGCTTTCGGACGTTGCTGGGAGTGTAAGTTGTTATAAACACTTGACAAAAACCAAGTGAACTGGAGAGGCATATGCCCTACCGCCCAAAATTATGCCCTCGTGGGCAAACTCCTACTATGTGGGAAAGGATGTTCCGTACAGCACTGATCAACCTAAAGGTCCATCAGTTAGAAAAGGAAAACATGGTTATGGTCACAGGATAGGCTACTCTACGATAGTTTAAATGAAAAAACTAGAACTGTACATATTAAGACAGAAAGAGTCCTCAAAATATAATGTTGAATGAAATAACAGAACTGTAGAGTCACACCTACAATGTCTTTGCACCTTTTTATATTTTAAGTTTTTCCTCCCTTAAAAAAATGTACTCTTTTGGGACCCAATGAAAAAAAAAAAAACACAATCTCACTTCAGGAAGAAAGCCACCTGTTCTCTTAACAAAATCAAAGGCACATGATCTAAGTTTTAACTGCAGGAGACCCTCCCAGGGGGCCCTGGATCACCTCCAGCTGACCTTCTCCTACGGCATCTCACTAACCACCCATGAGCCCCACTCCCCTCCCCTAGTGCACACAGGTGCCAGCCCTGCAGGGCTGGATGCCAAGTAGGACAAAGACATAGAGACAGAGGAAAGCAGAAAGGAGCACAGGACACAGCGAGCACTACCTGGTGTTGGGGGAGAGAGGGAAGGTCATGGATGGCTGAGGACATCGGGGAGCCTGGGGAAAGTGGGAAGACCACGCTCTCCAGCCCGGGAGGGTGCAGGACGTGGAAGAAGGGGTCGCCTGGGGCCAGCCAGTGTTTGACGAGTCCCAACTGAGTCCACAGGAGAAGACTACTCCAGAGTCAGGTTTGCGGGGGCCCCACAGGGGATCACTGGGGTTGGTGCCAGAGTACTGAGGGGGAGAACTCAGGCAGGGGACTGTCCAAGCACCAGAGAGGGGCCCGGCTACAGCTAGAGGCATGGACTAGGAGGACACAGGCGAAGCCCTTCTGATGGACACTGGCTTCGTAGCCCCTTGGATGTGACCTGCTCCTGCAGTAACAGGTGCAGCATCATCCCTCCCACGTGCAGGGCTGGTACCGCTGCTGCGTCTGAGCCTAACAGCTGGTCCAACTCCCAGAGCGCAGGAGCACAGAGGCAGCGAGCGGGTGCCCTCTGGGACCCCAGGCATCAAACTGAGTGAGCAGAGGAGAGCACACCATCCCGATGGAGTAACCCGCTCCTCAACAGGCTGCCAGCGCCGCCCTAAGGGCAGTGAACAGTGCTCCTGGGTCCCTCACAGAACTGGCACGGCACCAGCTTGGAGGGGGCACTTGGGGAAGGGGACCCAGAATCCAGAAAGCAGAGCTGAGAGCAGAGGAACCCCCAGGGCAAATTCAAGTCATCAGAGGGGCAGGAGGCAGGGAAGGGAGCAGGGCGGGATGGAGTGGTTAAAAGAGGACACAGGCAGCTATCACTGGAGACATTTCTATTCCCTCACATTTGCCTAGCTTCTAGAAGAGGGACTACATGAAGATTTTCTAAATGAAAATAAATAAGACGACACTATCCCAGAGAGGTGGTGCTCCAAGTGCACACCACAGTGAAGCTTCTAGAATAGAATGAGACTCTAAGCAGCCTAGGGTTTGAGGGCAGGTAAGAAGTCGTCAAAGCCTGTGGAAACTGAACCACCAAGACAGTGAAATAGACCCGTGGAAATGGAGAATATCATACAGAGCGTCCCATCCTATCTGGTCTCCAGCCATCCCACCCTGGGAGCCCCATTAGCTCCCAGGACGGCCAGGATGGTGTTCATGCTGCTTCCTTCTTCGGGCCAGCCACTCCCCTCTCGCCCAGCCCAGACAGTCACCTAGGGCTCCACTCCCACCCTGCCCGCCAACACCCCAACAGGTTTCTCTATCGCCTCTAACATCTCAGCTGATCTCAGACCCTCCCTGCTACCTTCTGTCTCCATGAAATTTCCCACATGTCCCTGTGTCTCTCCAGGCGCTAGAGACCCCGACTCTTCCCCCACACACACCCCCGCCCGCATTGTCTAGCTGGCAGGCAATGTGATGGGATGGAAGGACTGGACCGGAATTCAGAAATCCAGGGGCAGCCTAAAACACACAAGCATTTACTGTATGGTCTGTAGAGGTCATGGACAGGGTGGCTTATGTGATATTTATTGTCTCACATTCTGGAAACTAAGTCCAAGATCAAGGTGCCAGGGCTGTTTTCTGAGGAGATCGGTCCTCCTGGTTGCCTTGCTCTGTCCTCACATGGCACAGAAGGGGAGAGTGGGTTGGAATAGAGTGGTGGGGCAGGTCTTAGAGGAATACCAGTTCTATCCAATTAGCCTTATGGTGCCTCGTTTAATATCAATGACCTCCTGAAGGCCCTGTCTCCAAATAAAGTCACATTGGCGGGTAGGGCTTTAGCACCAGAACCCTGGAGTGACTCAGTTCAGTCCAAGGCACAGTAATGGTGGCAGCTCAAGTCAGTAGGAAAAAGATGGTTTATTTATAACTGGTATTCAAAAAACTGGGTGACAATTAAATTGAAGGCATACTTTTTACACCTTAAACCAGAATTAAGTCCAAGTAGATCAAACATTTATTTGGAAAAGAATTCATAAAAATATCAGAAGAAACCATGAGAAGATGCCTTTATAGCCATAGGGGGAGAAAGCCTTCATGACTATGACATGAAATCCCCAAGAGAACATATTGAGAAGTCTGACTACACAAAAACACAAGATTTCTGCCTAGCAAAACCCACTTTAAGCAAAATCAAAAGAGAGAGATTTGCAACAGAAATCACAAAGGACTGATTTCCCTCATACATAAAAAGCACCTACAAATCACTAAGCAAAAGATCACCAATCCGATTTTTAAATGACCAAAAGGAGAACAGACAGCTCATGGGCCTACAAAGGGACCTTGCACATATGAAAAGGCGCTCAAGAGCACTCCGAAAGAGAGAACGATAAATTAAACCAGCACCGAGCTGGCATTTTCAACAACCATTCTGGCAAAGGTCCGCCAGTTTGATCACACACTGTGAGGTCAGGTGTGGGGAAACCAACACACTCATGAATTGCTGTTAGAGTATAAATTTTGTAAATTTGTACTACCTCTCCAGAGGGCAATTCATCAATATCTTTAAAAATTACAGAAGCTCAATTTGACCCAGAAATTCCACTTTTAGTAATTTATCTGGGAGATGCAGTCTCACAGGTGTGAAATGACATACCGACAAGGTTATTCATTGCCACTTTGCTTACAAGAGCAACCTACATTTCCATCAATAGAAGAATGGCTAAATAAATTATGGTATATCCACAGAATGGAAGGCAACAGCATTTTTTAAAAGGCAGCTCATTACAAACAGATATGGAAAGCTTTTTGGGATAAATTAAATGGAAATAAGGTGCAGAACAGTGTCTAAAGTGCACCACATTTCTGTAAGAAGCAGGGGAAGATGATAAACACATAGGCAGATGCTTGCACACACATAAGACACCTCTGGAAGGAAACTAATAACATTGGTCGTCTGGGGCAGGAGAATTGGAAGGTCAGGAAAATTAAAAGGAAAACAAAAAAATGTTCCTCATAGATCCTTGGATAGTTTTAAGATGATGGATCCTGGGATGTATCGCTTTACGAAACCGTCTGTTATAAGGCTCCAAACGAAACAAGGTAAAAGAGTGTAACAGAAACTTCAACTCTGCCTAGGCTCTGCCCAGAACTGTCTAGAGTCCGTCACTTCGGCTCTGGGAACTCCAGATGCTGCACCCTGCCCTCCCGGTGCCACAGGGCTCAGCATCCCGGGTGGACCTCGGCGGACACCTTGGAGTTCTCTGCGCTCAGAATCCCTCTCCCCACAACTTGGGTGCCCCTCTCTAAACCCAGGCTCCCATGGGGCCGAGGTCAGTGCCACATTCCTGTTGCTAACTCGGCCTTGACCTTGTATACCAGTTCCTCCAAGCAGGGGGGCTCTACTTCCCTCGGATGGGACGGATGGCTGGATTCCCAGCCCTGGCTGCAGCTGGGGAGGCTCAGACACGGGCTCCCACGCACTGACCCAGCACTACACAGCCTGCCCCCTTAGTTCCTGTCGTTCTGCTTATCTGCTTACCGTGTTAGTGGCTGTTGCCCTGGGTGTCCCCTCCCAGGGCTTGAGAGGGCTCCACCTCCCCTCACTCGCCTCTCATGGCCAACCCATGAGAGCTTCCCTCTGGGAAACAGCTCAAGTCTGGCCCTCAGCTATGTTCTAGAACACTGTTGTGAGGGATTCTCTCTGGTCATTTGATGTTGGTTCCGGGTTATGTTACAACAGCCCAGACAACCTGTCGTGAGGTCCTCTGCCAGCTTGGGCGCCACAGCTGCCACAAGATGAAACACCACCGCGGTGTGGACCTTCAGGGTTACGCTGGCTCCACTCTTCTTCCAAAGGACACATCAACCACCTCGTTTGGGCTTCAGGTTCCTCGTCAGTTCATCCAACATCAGGCCACCCGGCCCTGGAGCTCCTCTGCCAGGATTCTGAGACACCACCCAGCTCTGTATTACCGACAAATGACTCCAGCTGTTTGCAGGGCTGCTTGGTTTGAACAAGTACGTGACCTTGATTCTCTCTGGGCTTATCTTCAATCCACAGCGCATCCCCGACTTTCGAGGCAGCCTGTAATTTTTGTGTGTCCTCTTATGTGAGTACTTCAAGGTCACAATCACTGGCACACAGCAATCAGCTCTCAAATGACTGCCTTAATGGATGTTGTTTGCAGCTTATCCTAACTAGAATGTAAGCTTACTTCTTTTTTATCTCCTCATAACACCTAGGGATGTGCAGTGCTCTGCATACAGATGTAGGACACGTGGGTAAAGAGGCGCGGGGCCGGGAGCCAGAAGGCCTGGTCTTGGGGCATCTGGGTGGCTCAGTGGGTTATGCCTCTGCCTTCAGCTCAGGTCGTGATCTCAGGGTCATGGGATCAAGCCCCATATCGGGCTCTCTGCTCAGCGGGGAGCCTGCTTCCCCCTCTCTCTGCCTGCCTCTCTGCCTCCTTGTGATTTCTCTCTGTGTCAAATAAATAAAATCTTTAAAAAAAAAAAAAAAAAAGGAAGAAGAAGAAGAAGGCCTGGTCGGAAGTCTCTCAACTTCTCCCTAACTCAGTTTCCATATGTGTAAAAGGACAACAAGAACATCGACCTCACAGGCTGCTGTGAATACCTAAGGTGAAAACGGATTCAGCCATCACACACAACACAGAAACTATGCGAATTAATGTACTGAGAGTCATTTTATAAACATCAAAGAAGGGCTTCTAGAAGATACAGGCTCTGTGCTATCCAAGGGGACTTGTGATGCTTCTGCGGCCCTGGCACTCAGTGACTCCCCCACCAGGCTGCGGAGGCAGGAGCCCCGAAGCAAGGCCAGCCTGTGTTAACAGCCCCGGGGGGTGTTACTCTCTGCCTCATGGAATCAGGACAACCACCTTTGAAGGGTTCCCCAAGTTCTATCTCCTAGAACCCAGAGAAATCCTGCCTCAGGGGTCTGCCCCACACGAACAGCTTCACTACTCATCCCTGCTGCTCAAACAACCATGCGCTGATCCACCACATGACCCTCTACCCTAGCGTGAAACTGGGGAGCAGCCCCTCCTGGGCCACAGCCACCCAGGACCAGGGCCCAGCTCGGGACACTAAACCGTACCAACGGAATCCTCCCTCAAGTGAGAAGGACACCAGAAATATTGAAAGAATGAAGGTGAAGTTGAAAAAGTGCCATGAGATCTAGCTGGTACCAAGGAAACCAGGATAAATAACATAAAAATATGAGGGAGCCAAGCAAGGGGGAAGCTGAGGAGAGAGAGGTGAGGAAGCAGCAGAGGCCCGGAGGGAGGGGGCAGGACCAGGACTGCCCCAGCTCTTCCCCTTCCCAGCTGAGGTGTATCCTCCCAATCAACGCCGCTACTCATCTTTGTGCGTTCCTGGAAGTCGAACCAGCCTACAAAACTCCGGGTACCTTGAAAAGGCATCCAGTTGCCAAAAACACAGCTCCCTCTCCAGACCACAACTATGGGCACCACCTCCCTGGCCCCTGAGGATGAACTCTGGTTTCCTACCCATGACCTTGACTCTTTGACCATGAACTCAACCTGTCAGCCTAACTCCTTGAGAATGGCTTTCTCCCCACCACCACATACACATACCCCACAACCCAAAAACCCTGTTTCGTTTTTATAGTATCAAGTCACAATGGGCAGGAAAGAAGACCCAGTTATTAAGGATTGAAAAGTTCCAAGAAATTGAAGTTCCAAAAGGAACCAATTCTCAGGAGAGACTGATCAAGAACCAAAGTCCACACGGATATTATAATTAAGACCATCTATAGAGCCCTGTTCTGTGCAAGGCTCTGAGTGAGAGGCTAAGTACCACTCCCCATAAAGCACTGGAAGGACCATCACAAGCCCAAGCCAGGCCTGCCGGGGCCTTCAGACATGTCGGTCACGTCTGGAAAGGTCAGTAGGGCAGCTACAGCCCAGAGCAAGAGTTGCTGAGTGGGATTCGAAGTATCTGCATTCGAGTCCCAGGATTGCCTGTCTCTTTCCCTCTCTGGGTCTTCCAGAAGTTTCACTGCACCAAAGGCCATCAAGACTGCAGGGCAAACCATCCATCCTAAGGGAAAGTCGCTGTGCATACCTCAGTCCAAGGACACAGAATTAGAAGGAGGGGAGAGGGACTCCAAAGGCAGGAAGATGTGTTGCTGAAGTCCCTAGGCACCTGGCCCCAGGGATTCTTACCAGAGAGCCCCAGGGAAGGGAGGCAGGACAAAATAAATAGAAGCGCCAGTTGCCAAAAGTCCCTGAAAGACGCTGCCCCTCCCCCATACGAGGCAGCATGGCTCTGCGATCCACAAAACACAGGGAGCGAGTCTTTCCTTGTTAATGAAATGACAAGCAAGAGCCAGGCTCCTGGGAAGTCAGGGGCACAGCAGCAGGTTGGACCAGCCTCCATGTGGAACAGACCCAGAGAGCAGAAGCTCCGCCACATCAGATGTGGAGAGAGGCAGGAGACCCGAACAGGCCACCTGGCAGGTGTCACTGGAGGAGAGGACAGATCTTGACACAGTCTGAAGGAAATGTCAGAGCCCTCCAGGTAGCCAAAGACGACAACACTTAGAAGCATACAGAGACACCACGGGAGGTATATGAGGGTCCCAGAAGGACAAGCATGGGGGAAGAAAGATGGTGAACATGAGAACCTAACTCACGCTTGATCCCTGAAGTGAGAGAGCACAAGTGTGGCTGTACTACTCACCCCACCAGGTACAACCCAGTCAACGCTTCCCAAGCAGCTGGGCAAAATACCACTCGAGACGACGGAGAAGAGATGCCCTCTGGGATCTCACTGATACGACTGGTGTCCTGACACACTGTCCTTCTCTGTAGTGATGGCTAACGGCCTGTGCTGTTCTGTGGCAGACCTTGTGAAACACCCCCAAGAAATCCATAAAGAATGTCTCTCCTTTGGTTAAAACCCTCCACATGAAAGAAAGACTTTCCAGAAAGCATTAGTGAGAGGTGCCCAGCTGGGAGAGCTGTCCTGCCAGAGGCTGACCCCAGAGGACTGGTTCCACTGTGTCTGAAGGGAGACATTCCTTTGCAGGGACCAGACCTGGCTGCTCTTGCAGGGAGGAGGCCCATGGGCTGGGGCTAATTCAACCAGAGGTCAGCGTCTGGACAAACCCACAACCCTCAGCTCAGAATGTGCCACTGTTAGGAAACACTCTTGTTTACCAAACATCAGAATCTTCTAGATGTTCACGCTCACCATCATTCACATGATTAGGTATTGGGCACGGCTCTGGATGCTAGGGGGACAAACTTCATACAGTCTCAGCGGTTTCCAGTGTAATTTGGGAAGGGAGCAGGAAGAGGAGTCAGAGGAGGAAGAAAGCTGGAAATCAAGTCTAAGGAAATGTCGTATTAGTAAATACAGAGATCTATTTGGTTAGGTTAGGTTATAGATTATCAATGGTTAGGACATAAACAGGTGCTTCCCCAACTGTTTGAAATCAGAAAATGATACTTATTTGCGTGTAAATTTGCTCAACCAACTGTTCTTTCCTAGGAAACACAAAAAATAATTCTAATCCCAGACCTGCTGGAAGAATGAAAAGTCTGGAGTTCATAAAGCACTTTCTACCATTTACCAAGTGAATTCCTGGTGCATTTTTGACAATTAAGGGCAAAGCCAAGGCCCTGGAATTTGGGAGTGAGCATGCTGACGAAGGGATGAGCGAGGAGGGTGCCAAAGGTTACGAGCTGGTTTCTTCTATCCTTGGTTCACTGAACCCCACATTGCTGCAAGAGTTCAGGTCTGGGAAGAGGCCAGCAAGGACACATCTCTTACACTGAGGTGTCCAGGCTTACACTTTGTAGGACTTAGAGTCAACACTGTTTTTATGATGAGTAACTTGAGCCATGGTTTATATCCATGAACACCATTTCAACATGCGGACCAGTCAACGCCAACATCCACACCATCCCATCTGCTGGTTTCCCACACTAAGTCTTACCAGCCTGGCGGCCCACTTCTTTTCCATTCCCTGTGTAATTCCAGAGAAACCATGCCCTAGAATTGGACTTAAGCCCAATAGGAAGAATCCAAAGTTCTCCTTGGCTGCAAATAAGGTGTCCTTAGTTATGAAGGTCTTCTCGGTCATTGTGTCCTGAGGCTAATGCAGAGGAAGTGTGAGTCTCCCCCCGTTGCCCAGGACACACTCTTAACTTCCCAGGCCCCCGGAACGCCTAAACCCTAATTTTCTCTGTATCATAGTTCTCTTAGGTCCAGCTTCAAGGCCTGAGGACCTCAGATGCAAGCTAACAGGGACTAGTGTGCAACTGGAAATAAGCAGACCTGGGCAAGAAGAACTCTCCAGCTCCAGGTCTAGCCCTGAATGAGCATCTCGAGCAGTCCAGATACCAACATAAACATCAATGGTAAGTCTGCCTGTGGGGTAAGACTTTTGTCCCCAAGAAGGTGACTCAGGGAAGGAAGAGAGAGTGACCATCAGATACAGGTCACAGAGCAGGGGATGGGGCCCAAATGAATGCCATGCTTTAACATAAATTTGTATTTTATTTAGCTTCTTATTTTATTAACCCATTTCTCCCAATTCTCTCTCTCTCTGCCGTTTTGATGTATTAATAAGCACAAAGGGAAAAAGTCTATTGTTTCAAAGGCTTAAATTCATGGAAAGTTAAGGACTCCAGGCTATTTATATCCGAATCAGATCTTCTCAAATACGGGCAGAGGTGGGAGGACTGATGGATGTGGTGTGGGAGCACGGAGCACAGTGTACAACTAGGGTGGGAGCTTTGGACAAGGGCAGCGAGGCAGAGAGAGACAAAGGGGCTGTGAGAGAGGGTTAGGGAGGGGAGAGCCAAGTACATTCAAGACTGAACGGGACAAAGTCAAACTTCATCTCCTTTGCAACAAGGCCAAGGATCAGCCTGACACTGGGCTCCCACGTGGCCCTGAGGACAGAGGACACTTGCCCAGGGTGGCCTGCCCTGACACTGGCGTTAAAAACGCATTCCCTTCTACCTTGCCCTTAATAGCGCCTGGTCCTGAACCACTTAAATCCCACTCCATGCAGCTCTTTCTCTGCTAAAGGTCACTTTAAACTCTAAATATTGTCAAACAGAACCTGAACTGCAACTATTTCTCTAGACCTAATCTTCTGTTGTCAGCAAATTCGGAGGGGGAAAAATCAATGAAGGGATTAGCTGCAAGTGACGTTGCATATTACAGCGGCCGTACACTGTGTCCAGGACGAAGCGCTCGCTGGCTGCTGATAGTATGAGCCGTTCCAAGTGATGACTTCTTATCAGAAAACCTTTCCTGACCCTCTGTGTCTCCAAAGGGGAAAAAAAATGTTTAATTAATCAAAATGCTTTTTTTCCAAAATGTTTCCTTTTTGGCAAATTCTGCCACTACTTCGCCTCAATTGGTATTAACCCTGCAGGGTAGGGGATTGATGTTATGGTATCAGACCTTGGTACAGCTCTTTATCTGAGAAACTAAATTCTTTAATGGGAACGAGGCTGAAAGAGAGCGCTTTCTTCCCCAACTTCTGGAAAAGTGAAGGAAGTTCTAGCAAGCATGTACAGACCCTCAGCTTTCAAGTCTGGGGCCTGACCCCCTAGACCCGTGGGGTTCAGTTTAATAAAATCATTGGTTCTCCTACAACACGGTTATCAGCTCACTTAACACAGTCACCTTGACTAAGCAAAAAAGCCAGCTGAGAGCCCAAAAATCAGTGAAAAGAGGGTTTGGGGCAAGCCCAAGCACCCATTCTGGGGCAAGCCCACACACACAAAGTACACTTCTCTATTCACAGGAATATCCCTCGGCACCTGGTGCTGCTTCCTTTAGACAAAATCCAACGAGCTTAATTATGGGACTCTGGAGGCCTGAGAAATTACAGAACAAAGTACCTGCTGGAAGTAGACGAACTGACAGGAGCCAAGAGGAGGTCCGCTGGTGTCAAAGAAGGACACAGGAGAACAAAATGAAGATCTAGGATCTGGGAAGCCAGAGCAACCTAGGGCCACTTACAGAGGGGCAAACAGCCCAATGATCTTTGGGGACACGACTGCATTACGGCAAAATACAATACTTGACCTTATGAGGACGACAGTGTATCACCAACACCATCTTCACGACTGGTACAAGCAAGCCACGTATGAAGGAAGAAAACTCTACAATCCATTCAAGTTATTTGAATGGACATGACGCCATGTTTATGGTTAAGTATAAAGCTTAAGTAATCTAAAAATTTGAACTCTTTAGTTCATACCTCAAAAAAGTTTAGAAGAAATGATTAGTTGGGGTGCCTGGGTAGTGCTGTCAGTTAAGCATCCAACTCTTGGTTTTAGCTCAGGTTGTGATCTCAAGGTTGTGAGATCGAGCCCCAAGTCAGGCTCTGCACTCAGCACGGAGTCTGCTTGAGATTCTCTCTTCCTCTCCTTCCGTCCCTCCCACTCATGCTCTCAAATAATTTTTTTTTTTTTTTTTTTGACAGAGAGACACAGCAAGAGAGGGAACACAAGCAGGGGCAGTGAGAGAGAAAGAGAAGCAGGCTTCCCACTGAGCAGGGAGCCTGATGCCGGGCTTGCTCCTAGGACCCTGGGATCATGACCTGAGCCAAAGGCAGCTGCTTAATGACTGAGCCACCCAGGTGTCCCTCAAATAAATAAGTCAAAGTAAGAGAGGGAGGGAGGGAGGGAAGGGGGGAAGGGAAGAGGAAAGGAAGAAAGAGAGAAAGAAAAAGAGGAAGGAAGGAAGAGAAAGAAAGAAAGAAAGAAAGAAAGAAAAGGGACACCTGGGTGACACAGTCAGTTAGGCATCGGTCTTCAGCTCAGGTCATGATCCTGGAGTCCTGGGACTGAGTCCCACATCAGGCTCCTTGCTCGGTGGGGAGCCTGCTTCTCTCTCTGCCTGCTCCTCCCCCTGCTTCTGCACTCATTCTCTCTCTTTCTCTCACAAATGAATAAAATCTTAAAAAAAAAAAAAAAAAGAAGAAGAAGAAGAAGAAGAAGAAGGGCGCCTGGATGGCTCAGTTGTTAAGCGTCTACCTTCAGCTCAGATCATGATCCCAGGGTCCTGGGACTGAGGCCCACATCGGGCTCCCTGCTCGGCAGGAAGCCTGCTTCTCCCTCTCCCACTCCCCCTGCTTGTGTTTCCTCTCTCTCTCTGTTTCTCTGCCAAATAAATAAATAAAATCTTTTAAAAAATGAGAACAAGAAGAAGAAAAGATTAAATATAACAAAATGAAGAGTGCTAAAATGTCTATTTCTCTGTCCTCCCAGAGGCATAATTCCTTTCTAATTTTTAAAGAGAACATCTCCACTAGAATCTCTTCAAAGCCTATTGATTCTACACTTTCAGCCTCATAAGAAATCCTTTCGTGATGGAAAACTCTGATGAAAAAGTAAAGAACTACTTTTCTCACCTGTATGGTCCCATGCCCTTCTGTGAGTTGGCACCAAACACATTGCCAGCCCTCTTTTAGCCATAAATCTGCTTCCCCTTATTGATGGGAATGAGGTAAAAGGAAGGAGTGGGGCTTTTCTTTAAAAGCCCAGAGACTTAAAATGGAGATGGTCAACATGTGATACAAATACCCCAGCACCCCTCCCACACCACGGCAGGCAAGACCATCAAGCAACGTTAGCACAACACTTCCAAATCCTCCCCTCCACACAAATTCAGGCTACCATGATGGATTGATTGGGGTTGACATTCAGGGGAAAAAAAAAAACCTGCAGGCCTAAATCACTGTCATACTGCTCCTATAGGATTTATACGTTGTCAGGGTTGTAAGTTTCACAGGAGATAGGCTATCTTCTTCCGCATCCCCACAACCTCAACCATGACCACAGTCCCCTCTTGAAGACCGGACGCAAATATCCCTCCTCAGGGAAGCCTTTCCCAAACACCCAGGGGAAAAGTTTAGGGAGCGGGTGGTGAAGCGATCAGTGGTTCCATTCTGTTTCCATGAAAATTTGCATATTATTCACTCAACTCAAGAAGGGAACATTTACTCCATGTCAGGCACGGTGCTGGGCACTGGGGACAAATTCATGTATGTGACATGGTTCTTGCCTTTGAGGAGCTTACTTATAGTCCACCTTGTAGAATTTACACTCTCTCTCGCTCTCTCAATCTCTCTCTTTCACACACACACACACACACAAATACAGTTGTGCGGATCTCCTCTATAACAATACCTCACGGAATATTTTAACTAGGATTTAATGAGGAGAACAAAAGAATTAATTGAAAATGACTATTTCTGCTTTGGGATAGAACTTACACGTAATTATGTAGAGCAAATGAAGTACTGCACCTTCAACGTCTAATCGCTGATTTCCTCCGCCCTCAGCTGAAGTGGCTGTAACTGTTTCCGCCCGCATCTATTCCCAGCTAAATCTTCTCAGGCCCCACTCTGTGGCATCCTGGGCTGCCAGGAGGTCTTAGAGTCCTCAGTGATTACTAGGTGCTAGGTTCAGCACCCCTGACACCCCTCATCATGGGCAGAGACGTGGAGTCTGGAACTTTCTATGTAACACTATCAATATTCTCTCTGGCACCAACCCCTCAGGGTTTCACCCTTTAACCCAGTGTTCAGTAGTGTAGCAGGCACCTAGCAAGCTCTCTGTAAGCATTTGTGAATGAATGAATGAGTCATTGACATGAAATGATACAATGAAACAAACCACTGTCCTGGGAGTTGAAATCCTGGTTCCAACTGTGTGACCCTGACCAAGCATAATCTCTATGTGCCTCAGTTTCCTGTAAAAGACATAAGCATGGCCAGGAGGGACAGTGAAAACGTTTATCAAGCACTCACCACGGTGCCTAGAGGTCAGCAAGCACGTGACAAACGGCCATAACCACTATGGCCCCAGCACAGCACACAGTAGGTTCTCGACAAGCATTTGCTTGAAATGAAGGTGCAGAGATTCCCAACAAGAATTGCAGGCACACAGCCCTGGGTCATGCTCACCCATGTTCACCAGCCCCATTCCACTGCTCACCCCCTCCCCACCATCCCATCGGGGACACCATCCCCATTGCTGGCTCTCCCCTGTGACGCCCCTGCACCGCTTTCTATACGGGATGTACAAGCATGCCTCGGAAGGCAGCCTCAAGAGGGAGACCGAGGCCGGCAAACACAGCCACGCACCGTGATCCCACATAAGTCACAGCTGTGGGTCTGGCCAAGCCACAGCCCGGAATCAACAGTGGGCAGAATAGTCTTAAAGACCCGGGTTGGGGGTGCCTGGGTGGCTCAGTGGGTTAAGCCGCTGCCTTCGGCTCAGGTCATGATCTCAGAGTCCTGGGATCGAGCCCCGCATCGGGCTCTCTGCTCTCTAGGGGAGCCTGCTTCCTCCTCTCTCTGCCTGCCTC
Source organism: Enhydra lutris kenyoni (assembly GCF_002288905.1). Classification (NCBI taxonomy): domain Eukaryota; kingdom Metazoa; phylum Chordata; class Mammalia; order Carnivora; family Mustelidae; genus Enhydra; species Enhydra lutris. Next base: position 3,246,361 of record NW_019154111.1, read on the forward strand.
TCTGCCTTCTTGTGATCTGTCAAATAAATAAATAAAATCTTAAAAAAAAAAAAAAAAAAGACCTGGGTTGCTATCCTCACTCCATCACTTACCAACTGAGTGACCCCAGGCTATCTGAGCTCAGAGAATATTTCCCAATCAGGAAAATAGACTTAATGTTAGTACGTACATCACAGCATCGTGATATGGATAAAAGGAGGAATGCAAAGCACTTAGAACAGGGTCTATCACCTAGCAAAAACTCTAGGATATTCGGTATTTATAAACAGACAACAGATCCACATTAAGGAGCTAAGAGTAAGCTGGGGGACTGAAAAAAAAAAAGAGTTCTACTTTAAGCATTTCTTTGGACCTCGGGGGGGCGGGGGGTGTGCAGTCTGGGAACTGTGGGTAATAGCCACTGACCCACTCACGTGGCACAGAGCAATCAGTCAGAGTGAACCGGAAGGCAACAAGGCACAGGGCTTTGACAGGGGCACGCCAACTTTCCCATGGGGGACACGTGTACCCCACAGCCTAGCCACCCCCAGAAGGAGCTGCTCCACCAGCTGCGGCACCCACTCCAGTGTCCCATTCATCCTTCAGGAAAGGAGTCACACCTAGGAGTTTGGGCCCCAGCACAGGACCTACGATGGTAGGGCGAGTAAGGGTGGGACAGCTCTTTCCTGAAGGCCTGACTGACAGCGGCGGCTCTGGGATTCTTCCTCTGAAGCACTCCCAGGCCTTCCTCCGTTCACACGCATGCCTGCCCGCGACCCCACAGTCTCCCTTCTCATACGGCTCTGCATAGCTTAGAGTCCTTGCCAGCTAGTGGGTGCTTAGGGTCAGGGACTCTTCCCATCCTAGGGAGGGCCATCCAGAACAAGTACAGGGAGATCTGAGGACCCATCAGTCGCAGCATTAGAAGTAGCTGACTTTCGTATCATTTACAGAGAAATGTCGTAAATTATAAGATTTGATCCCCATAATAAACCAGAAACAATTGATGACCCACCTTTGACATATGAACATAAGAAGCACATCCAGGTTAAGTCATACCCATGACTTTTGTCACTGACTGCATCACACAGGAGAATAGCAACGCAGGAAACAAGGGTCAGTCAGCCATAAGACATTACCTGCAAGGGACTCCAAGAATTATTTGTTGTAACAGAAAGGACTCCATCCACGGACAAGTCCAGTGAAGAAAACTTAACCCCACTTTGTTGATGACAGAATTACTAGAACCACATGAATCACAAATATGACAATACCTTAAGAACCATGAACGTATTCCATCTTTGACCTGGCAATCCTACTTCAAGAATTAGACTGATGAAGAAACCCAAAAGTCTTGTAAAGTTATTTGCAAAAAAAAAAAAAAAAAGAAAAGGAAAGAAAAAAGAAAAGGTCAACGACAACTACATAAAGGCAAAAATATGGAAACCTAAGTACCCAATGGTACAGGAAAGCCTAAATACCTACACTTGGTTAGTAAATACAAAGCCTCCATGGCAATGTGGAAACACATCTGTATAACAGTGAAGAAAATCACAGTCAGTACTCCTTTGGACAAAAAGCAGGAGGGAACAGAAATCATTAAAAACAGCTTGATTTGGGGATGTGGTGGGATTGTGGGTGAAATTTTAATTCAGAGTTGTAGTATTATTGCTATTGGCCTATGTGTAAATGCTTAAAAAATAAAATAAGGGAAACTGTAGCAGAAGCTCTAAAATATCTAATAACCCCTAGGAGTCCCAGAGTTTTTGAGACCAGACCAGCATTTTTTTCATCTTTGTATCCCCAGAGTTTCCTAGGCATGACCAGACTTCAGTGAATATTGAAGGAACGCTACCAGCAGCCATGTGGATGATTCTCTCCCGAGCCTGGGACCATGTGATCAGTCAGAGCCCTGATCACCCCAAAAGTCATGTGCCTAGATATTAATTATTTGAATTTAGAGGTTTAAGAAAATATCCAGGAGGAACTGTTTCTTAAAAGAGAAGATGAGAGAAAATCTGGGGAAGAGCGTGCTTGATTGAAAATTTCTGTATTTTGCATGTTTGATATACGTCCACAAATTGCATTCCCCAGATACACAAGCAAAGAGGAGCTTGGCTCACAGTTGTCCCCAGTCTGGAGACCTTCTTAAAGGCAGAGCTCATCTGTGCAAAGAGAGGCCATGAAGTCTGCATTAAATTCAAAGTCACCAGGAGAATGACTTGAAGCCAGAAGTCAACCAAATGACACTGAGTCAAAAGCATGACATGTCAGAGGTCCTGGATGAGAAGGGACAGAAGACCCAGCTAGGGAGGTGGTCCATCCCCACCAGCTTAAGCATATTACCTAACCTCTCTGGAAATCGAGTTTCTGGCCTCTGCCCTGGCCATCTCACAGGGAGGTCATGAAAATCAGACAAGCGATGAAAACATACAGAGGAAATACAAATAAGCTGTGAAGTGCTGTGCAAACGGGGCGCCTGGGTGGCTCAGTTGGCTAAGCGTCCAACTCTTGATTTCAGCTCAGGCCATGATCTCAGGGTTATGAGATCAAGCCCCTCATTGGGACCCACGCTCAGCGTGGAGTCTGCTTAAGATTCTCTCCATCTCCTGCTGCCCTCCCCATGCCTTGTGCTCTCTTTCACTCTCCCTCTCTTGCTCTCTCAAATAAATAAATCTTTTTTTTTAAAGTGCTATGTAAGGCTGGCCACAGGAATTCTCAATACATATGGGAACACATGAGTGCAAGCAAAGGGAGAAAGAAACTAAAAAATTATGTTTTTCGCAGGATTGTACAGGCAAAAATAAGGTGGGGTGCCGACCCATGTTCAGAGCACCAGTTCCCTGGGGGAACAAAGGGAAGACGCTCTCAGACTGCAGGCAGATTAGGCTCCAGAACGCTGCCCAGGCAGAGGGATCCTGGCCACCCCAACCTGCCGGGCCTGAATGCTCTTTACGGGGCCTTCCAGAGGTAGCAGCCTCAGAATCCAGAGGACAGCTATGCTACATTCACTAATGATGCATTTGGGGACAGCACAGGCCGGAGCATTTTGCAAAATTTTTTCAGTTTAAAGGATTGGAAGGAAGCTGGTGGTGAGAGAGCACGTCAGGCACCTTCTCCGATCAAAGGGATGAAAGAGAGTGAGTGAAGGCTGAGCCACAAATCCAGGCCCTCATACATGGCAAGGTGATTAAAGGCCCAAGCCTGCTTCAGAGCTGTCATTTCTAATAGGACCTGACCAGAGCGAGGAGCCGTGGACAGGCAGGAGAACAATGCGATTCACACACTCACTGTGCTGATCTCGTGCGGCTGCACGCGGCTGAGACAGGGCACCCCACACTGGAGCTGCTTGGGGGTCGTCCAGAGAAAACAATGACCCTGAGGGCCACCTTGGGTGTTCCTCCAAAGCATGGGCAAAGAGGGGATTTCTTAAGCCCCGCACTGGAGGACAAGCTGTCACACTCAGGGGCAACTGTGGATAATGCGTTGGGCAATTTATTCCACGAGCCCTCAGACCAGGGCAAGGAGCCCACAGCAAAGCCGAATCTCAGAGCACAAAGAGTCAGCCAACATCCTCATCCTACAGTTAAGGCAGGAGCCCAGAGAGGGTAAATGACTAACTCTGGGCCACACAGCAAGCTCCAGCTAGAACTTATAACATGATCATTCTCTAAACACAATAGGAGAAGCAGGAATCTGGTAGAGTTAACATTAGACTGGGAGGAAACTGTTGCCAGGATCCTAGTGACAGTCAGAAGCCCCCCGCAGGGACCGAACTCCAGGAGCTGACGCCAAACACGCTGCTGGGCTGGGTGGCAGCTGTGGCGAGCGCTTAGATCCCAGCACCGGCAGAAGAGCCACTTCTGGCCCTGCCTCTCTGTGTTCTCCTTCCAAACCTGAAAGCCCACAAGCAAGGCTTGGTGGTGACCCAGGATCCTGGGCTCTGAAGGAGCACCTGAGACACGAAACATGGTGCGGGGGCAGGTTCTGGGTCATTCCCATAGCTCCTCTAGAGGTCAGCCCTCCACATCCCCAGGAATGTTCCTTCTTACCGCTCTGTCAACACATGAGATGTGGTGTGGCTCAGAACTCTACAAAGCCTTCTAGCCCACCCCATCTCCTCCTTTTTGAAGTTCAAGGGTACCTTTAAAAAAGGAAATGCATCAAACACTTTCAAACGGACATCAGTGTGTGCTGAGTGCAGACCACCTGCCCGGCATCTTCGATGGGAATCCGATGCAGGGAGGGTTGGTCCCCAGCGATAGCACAAACCCAGCAGGACCCTGAACTCCCAATGCCTGCTTAGCTCCCTTCTGGTTACAGTCTGTTTCTCACTCTCCTGGGCCCCACAGTGACCACCTTGAGAGCATAGTGGACCCTTTCCTAGGGAGACTTCGAAAGGGAAAGGATCCTCCCATCACTGCCCCACCAACTATAGGCCTAGCAACCCAAATCTGGGGTCCAGTGATTGTGGCAGGTGCTGCTGGCGGGTCTCTGAATATCCAGCCTTCCTTCTCTTCCTTGGACTCAACATCCCCATTTTTAGCTAGGCACGCGGCTTCTGGGAAGACCACCACATCTCCCAGCCACACTCCCAGCCGCACTGATAGCTAGGCTTGGCCATGGAACAAGGTCAATGGCTAGCAATGTCTGCCCTTCACTAGCTGGTGCCAACCCCAATTCTAAGCACAGTTACATGTAGAAACTCACTCCATCTTCACGGTGACCCTATGAGCAGGTACCATTATCAGCACCTTTTTAAACCAAGGAAAACTGCAACACACAGAAGTGATTTGCCTAATTTATAGTGTTGATGAGTGCCAATCGAAGCAGAAGCTTAGGGCGGGACTTCCAAGAACACTCATGCCCTTGGAAGGAAGGGGCTCCAGGAAGTGAGCCTGAATTCCCCTTCCCTTGAGTGGGAGCTGAATTTAGAAACTTCTAACCAAAGGGGTGTGGCAAGGGAAACAGAGTAACTGGATCGTGGAGAGACCTGGCCGACCCCCTCACCAAGGGATCAGGGTTAACATCTCAGTAAGGAGTCGTGTTGAGATCACAGACTCTGAGATGGTGACTTCACCTCTGTGGATTCTTCCAAACCCCAAACCGCAGTCTTACTGTGAAAGAAAAAGCCTAAATTGGGGAGCTTTCTACAAAATATGGACCAATATTCTTAAAAAACATCAAGATGGTGAAAAACAGGACAGAAACTTTCACAGACTGAGGGGACCAAGGAACATGACAACTAAGTGAAATGTGGTACCCAGGATGGGATCTTGGGACCAAAACGGGACATCATTTTAAAACTGGTAAAATCAGGGGCACCTGGGTGGCTCAGTGGTTAAGCGTCTGCCTTCAGCTCAGGTCATGATCCCAGGATCCTGGGATCGAGCTCCGAATCGGGCTCCCTGATTAATGGGAAGCCTGCTTCTCCCTCTCCCACTCCCCCTCCTTATGTTCCCTCTCTTGTTGTGTCTCTTTCAAATAAATAAATAAAATCTTTTTTCAAAAGGTAAAATCCAAATAAAGACTAAAGTTAGGTTAATAGTATTGTACCACTGTTAACTTCTTGGTTTTTGATAAATATACTATGGTTATATAGGATATTAACATTAGAAACAGGTAAATGAAGGATATAGGGGAAACTCTCTTTGCAACTTTTCTGTAAATCTAAACTTATTCCCCAAAAAAAAACGTTTTTGAAAAGAAGGGTAAGTGCCTTTTTCCTCTCCTCCACTTCTTCCTATTGCTGGCCTGTTAAATGATTATGATTGCTGGAGCTCCAGCAGCCATGCTGATTCATGAGGCAACCTCAAGTTCACCTTGAAGATATCCTGAGGATGGCAGGGAAGGTAGAAGCACAGATCCCTGATGACACTCAGCATTGTATTATCAGCCCTGAACTTCTAACTCCAAACCTTTTTTTTTTTTTAAGGAAAAAAAATAGCCTCTGTATTATATTATATATTATATTATAGCCTTATTAGTATATATTATAGCCTCCCCACTTATTTGGGGGAATTTTCTGTCAAATGCAGTTGAATAAAGATTATAACAGCAACAGAGTGAAAACCTGTGGACTATGCATCACTGATATAAAAATTAGAAACTTAACCTTCCTTGGTCCAACCTCTCATTTTTCAAATGAGTGAAAGAAGAACCACAGAGGTGAATCTTGTACCCACGTTCTAACACCAGCAGCAAAGTTAACATGGGACCTCAAGTCCTTTCCCAGACCAACTTCCTCCACTAAGCCTCAACGCTCAGTGACGCCAATGTCAGCACCGCAGTATTAACAGAATCCTAGCTTACCATAGCCATGCAGCTGCCTCTGACTGTTACGCTGGCATGCCTATTTCATTCCAATGATAACATTTTTTTAAATGATTTTATTTATTTATTTGACAGAGAGAGAGAGAGAGCACGTGCACACAGCAGGGTAAGGGGCAGAGGGAGAGGCAGAAGCAGGCTCCCCACTGAGCAGGGAGCCTGATGCAGAACTCAGTCCCAGGACCCCACGATCATGACCTAGTAGAGGGCAGACACACTTCACCGACTGAGGCACCTCTAATGATAAAATTCTTAAATTACCTTTTCTGAATCAATCGCCAAATGCAGCAACACATTTGCCAACTCACAATTCCGTGATTTTCACATACTGAATTTTGTGAACAAGAAGCCCTAATATTTAAAATATTTAAGATATTTTAAATGTTGTATTTGCTTCTTTTTTTTTATTAAAAGGAGAATGTGGGGGGGGTATGTTTAGACCTACCAAATGGTATTCTATTCAGGGGAAAAAATAAGGTTTCAATAAGTTATGATCACCGAATACTAAAAACCCTAAGAAAATCACTTCACCAGTCTGAGTTACAAATTTCATAGTCTGTCAAACAGAGGGTTGGCTGGGATTTTATTTCCTCTGAGTTTCCTTCTAACATGAACATTCCATAATTCCAAAACACTAAATGATCAGTTTTCACTCCCTGTGTATAAATGACCATTTCAAATACAGAACTTTGCTTTCTTTAGCTGTCTGTTTACAACACAGTGTTTACTAGCTGGAGAACACTAACGGGCAGTGGAATGCATCGATGGTCCCAGGCTTCACCTTTTACCACTCTGCAGTTCTCACCACCGAGGCAGAATTGATTCCCCTACCCCTGGAATTGGGGCTTCGCCGTGAGACTTGTTTGGGCCACTTTTGTATGGTGGGAGTAACGATGGGCCAGTTTCCAGTCTAGGCCTCGAGCAGGTGGACATGTGTTCACATGCACTCAGAGCGCTGTGTGAACAGCAGGGCCAAGGCTAGCTTGCTGGTCCTGGGAGAAGGACAAGCACGTAAAGAACTGGCCCCCATCAACCTACAGATGTGTGAGTGACCCCCACCAACCGGAACTACACCGCAAAGACCAAAACAGATCAACTGCACCCAGAACGGTCGCCAGTCACTGAAGTTTTGTGGTTGGTTGTTACACAGTGAAAGCTAGCTGATACGCTTCCTTAAAGCCGCAGCTTTGGAAGGATTCTATCTGAGGGGAGAACGGGCTATGTGGATTTGCTATGACATGCTCTGTAGGAAAGGGACTTGGTCTGCTTGTGAAATAATGGATTCATATGTCCACTTGGCACCACAGTCGCAATCATTCCTTGGCCCATGGGTGGACAGAGAAGTTGGTGTCCCCTCCGTGAACACTCTCTTGAGCTTTATCCTTCACTTCCATGAAAGCAGATGCAAATGCAGAGTTATCCCCACACTACCACCTTCCGAAGTCATGGTTTAAAAACTATATATGAAAAAAATAATAAGATAAAATAAAATAAAAACTATGCAGCATTGTTTGCGATAGCCGTTATAGAAGCAGCCAAGTGTCCATTGACAAATAAATGGATAAAGATGAATGGATACACACAAACACACACACACACACACACACACACACACGCTGAAATATTATTCAGCCATAGAAAGAATGAAATTTTACCATTTGCAACAACATGGATGGAGCTAGAGATTATAATACTAAGTGAAGTAAGTCAGCCACAGAAAGACAAATACCATAGGATTTCACTCATCTGTGGAATTTAAGAAATAGGAAAAAAAAGAGAGAGATCGAAACCAAGAAACAGACTCTTAAGAACAAATCGATGGTTACCAGAGGGGAAGTGGGTGGGGGCTGGGGGGACTCAGTGGAGGGGATTAAGGGTACACGTATCACAACAAGCCCTGAGAAATGTATAGAATTGTTGAATCACTGTGTTGTACACCTGAAACTAGTACAACGCCATATGTTACTTATGCTGGAATTAAAATTTAAAACTTAAAAATTTAACATTTATACTAGCCCCCATCTTTTTCAGTACATGAATTCCACCAAACGTTGCTCCTTTTGATTAATGAAGTGAAATGCTAGTGTTGGTACCATGGGAGGGATATGATTCTTGCCTAACTATGCATTAGTAAGAAACAAAATTAGATGTCAACATCCTATAATGGGTTGAATATTCCTTTTTATCCCTTTAGGCAGTGGGGCTAAAACACAAGTGTATTTAGTTGGGCCCATTTTGCTTGTTTTTCAATCATTCCACAAATACTTATTAACATCAAGCTGCTCCGTGCAAACACTCTTCAGGCATCAGCCCCAGGGGGTGGGCAGCGGCTGGAACCAGAAAAGCCTAGGATGTAGCACATGCCAGCAAAGAGCAGACAAGGTGCCAGGAGTTCCCGCAGGGGTCGAAGGAGGACAGTCAGCCGTGGAGCCTGGGGACAGCAGAGGGATGTTAAACATGAGCGGAACAAGGTGAGAGGCAAGAGGCTGGAAAGGAAACAGGGCAACAGCTCCAGAAGCCACGGGGCACCCCGTCTCGTCAGACTCCAGATCTGAGAGAGCTTCCTGCTCCCGTTCTGGGCTTCTCTGTGGCTCCTGTGGGGAGAGGGGGAATCCTCGTAGAGGGGCCAAGCCCCACAGGTGGGCAAAGGCAGTTATTGGCACCTGACTGTGGGGCATCTGGAAATCAGTTCCTGGCAAGGGAATTCTGGCTGCCAAGCTCTGGGAGGGATTCCTCCCTTTCGGCCTACAAATGTGCTCACACACCACATGCGCACTCACACAGACACCGCTCTCCCTCAAACACACACACACCCCTACCTCTCTCTCTCTCACATACACACACACACACCCCTACCTCTCTCTCACAAATACACATCCCCACCTCTCTCTCTCTCTCACACACACACACACAAACCCTACCTCTCTCATGCACACACACACCCCTACCTCTCTCACGCACACACACACACCCCCACCTCTCTCACACACATACACACCCTCACCTCTCTCTCTCTCTCACACACACACACACACACAAACCTACCTCTCTCATGCACACACCCACCTCTCTCACATACAAACACACCCCCACCTCTCTCGCAAAAATACACACCCCCACCTCTCTCACACACACACACCCACCTCTCTCTCACACACACATACACACCCCCACCTCTCTCTCACACATACACACACCTCTCTCACACACATACACACCCCCACCTCTCTCTCACACACACACACACCCACCTCTCTCTCTCTCTCTCACACACACACACACACACACCCTACCTCTCTCTCTCTCTCTCTCACACACACACACGGTCCTACCTGACACACTTCAGAAATATCACTCTCCTTCTCCTAGTTACCCATATTCAGGCCTGCACTACCTTCTACCTTCTACCTGCACTGCCTTCTCCAGGTGTAACTGGTGCCTCTACTCCCAGCCTCCCAACCCGCCCAGGCCACCCACGCATGGTCATCAAGTACTCTTCAAACTCAGCTTTGATCTCTTCACTCTTCCCTAGGAAGCCACTGTTTCCCTCAGGACTACACAGAAGAACGGCCACAGCACAAATGCACACTGAAGGCTCTTTGATTTCTGGCCCCAACTGACCGGCTCTGCCAAGTCACCCTAGGAACCAGCCCTACCCGCCATGTCCTCATCCAGAGCTCTGGCTTTGCTCTTCCATCAAAGTCCACGTGCATTCCCCACATATCAGAACCCCTCCACCTTTCCACACCCGGCCCGACAGACCCTCTTGGTAGAGCCCTGCGGCTCTAAGTAACATCCATCCCCTCTCTCATACCACGCGCCACCTCCTTCCGTTCATCATGGCTTGGGTACTGCGGTCTTAATCTTGTCAGACTAGAAGCTCTTTGAGACATATCCTGTGTCTCCTTCATCTTTATAACTCTCTTCCCCTTCCCTAAAGCCTCAAGCATAAGAGAAATCCAATAAAAATATGTTGAGTTCAAGGTTAATAATTTAATCCCTGTGAAGGCTTATTAATTTTATTAATCCCACATCCAGCCAGTTTCCATCACTGAGCACAAGCAGCCCGGCCCAGAGATCATGGCTGGTCCAGCATAACTCAGACCCACGACCAGGAAGACCACGGAGAGCACTGTCCTCTTTTTTTTTAAAGATTTTATTTTTTCAACAGACAGAGATCACAAGTAGGCAGAGAGGCAGACAAAGAGAGAGAAAGAGGAGGAAGCAGACTCCCCACTAAGCAAGGAACCCGATGCAGGGGCTCGATCCCAAGACCCTGAGACCATGACCTAAGCCGAAGGCAGAGGCTTTAACCCACTGAGCCACTCGGGTGCCCCAAGCACTGTCCTTTTTTTTTGTTTTGTTTTTTTTTTAAGATTTTATTTATTTATTTGACAGATCCCAAGTAGGCAGAGAGGCAGGCAGAGAGAGAGAGGGGGAAGCAGGCTCCCTGCTGAGCGGAGAGCCCGATGAGGGGCTCGATCCCAGGACCCTGAGATCATGACCTGAGCTGAAGGCAGAGTCTTAACCCACTGAACCACCCAGGTGCCCCTCGGATATCTTTTTAATTGGCAAGTTACTACACCTAACATAAGAATTTACCACCTCATGGGGGGCACCTGGGTGGCTCAGTGGGTTAAGCCTCCGCCTTCAGCTCAGGTCATGATCTCAGGGTCCTGGGATCGAGCCCCGCATCGGACTCTCTGCTCGGCAGGGAGCCTGCTTCCCCCTCTCTCTCTGCCTGCCTCTCTATTAATGATCTCTCTCTGTCAAATAAACAAATAAAATCTTAAAAATAAATAAAAAGAATTTACCACCTCAGCCACCTTTAAATACACAGTTGTGTTCTGTCCATCCACCCTGATGGGCAGATTTTGCAAATCTGAAATTCTATACCCAGGAAGCAGCTCCCCAGTCTTCCTATGCAACGGCTTTTTTCCTGCCTTCCGTCTCTAGGAATTTGACTACTCTACAAACATCATGTAAGTGGAAATCATACAGTATTTGTCCTTTTGTGACTGGCTTGTTTCCCACTAGCCTCAGGTCCTCGAGGTTCACCCAAACTGGAGCATGTGACAAGATTTCCTTCCTTTTTAAGGCTGAGGAACATTCCATCCCGCGCCTATGCCATATTCCGTGTATACATTCGTCAGTTAGCAGACACTCGGGTGGCTGCCCCCTTTCTGGCTGCGTGAACAGTGAACAGTGCTGCTATCAACATGGGTGTGCAAATAGCTCTCTGAGACCTTGTCTCCAATTCTTTGGGGTCACTAAATGACTAAACACGAAGCTCCTTAGACAGAGGTGGCCTAATACCTCGGGAGCTAGCCTAAGAAAGCAGAACACCACCAAAGTCTGTAACACCTCAAGGAATTGAAACGTCAGGACAACCCATCACAAACAGCCCACGAGGCTTCCCCAAATTATGAAAACACTCACGCTATAATCAATCAAATGACTTCCTTGCTTTGTTTCCACCTCTTCTCTATAAAAGTCCTTTCCCTGGCTCCTGTCATCGGAGTGCTCCCAACCACCCTATTTGTCACCACACAGTTCGATTCAGTTTTTGCTCCAAGTCTTAAAGTGTATAACATGCCTCCATTTATCTGGAAACAATTCACATACCCGGAAGTGGAACTGCTGGGTTATATGGTAATTCTACGTTTCTGTGGAGCCGCCATATTGTTTCATGACAAAGAGTTCGGGGTTTAGGCCAGTGAAATTGGAAGACACAAGGGTTTGAGGAGAGCAACATGATTTTATTTAGATTTTTAAGTCCTTGCTCTGGCTGTGGCTGAAGAGAGATGGGGAGAGGGGGACAAGGGTGGCAGCCAGGGGTCAGCAGCAATGAGGTGGTCAAAACGTGAGGAAGACAGTGATCAGATAAGGGACAGAACATGGAGGAAGAGTGGGACAGAGCACATGGGACTCAGGGGAAGGAAGTGCTGAAAAGCACTCCTAGGTTCTTGGCCTGAGCCCCTAGGTGCATGGGGATGTCCTTTCCTGAGATGAAGAAGAGCAAGGGATACAAACATCTTTAATTCACAGAAGGTACAAAAGCACTACCAAAACTCCTCCCTCCTCTCTCCTGTCCTCACCACCCCCACCCCTTTTTTTAAGTCCTAAATCTCCATTTACCCTTCAATCTCTCAGGCCTCCCTAACTCAAGAAAAGGACGAATCAAGAGGTCACCCACAGAATGAAGTTCTGTGAAGCAGGAAAGCAACTATTACCCCAGAAGGCACTAGCAAGGACCCTGACAAGAGTGGACTATACAGGCTTGTTCCTCTGGCATGTGGGCCAGGAGCGGTAGGGAGCCAAATTGCAGGTCTAAACGTCTGGCCAGTCACCAGCCCGGGCGCTTACCAGTGGGTCCCAGCGCTCCGGAGCCTCTCCTGAGATCCCATCACCCAGGGCCAGGCTCAGGGCACAGACCCTCCCCACTGACCCAGTGTCCTGAGCCCCCGTGAGGCCTGTTGTTCCTGCTTGTCTTCTGGTCTCAGTCACATCTCACAAATAAAGGCTTTGGGGAGCAGATTAGGTTTTTTTCATCACCCAACAAATACTTACTAAGCACCCACCATGTCCTTTGCAATGTGCTGGTATAAGACATACAGAGACGGGACAGCCATGGGCTTTGTCCTTGAAAAACTTCCAGCAGACATCAATTAGCAACAGGAGGCCGCACAAGGTTAAATACCAAATGGTAAAGACAGAGTCTGTTGCAAGCTGAGGTCTGTTAGCAAAAGGAAGTAGAGGTGTGCTGGCCTTAAAGGAGAAACACTATTTTTTTTTTATATTTTTTTTAAAGATTTTATTTATTTATTTGATAGACAGAGATCACAAGTAGGCAGAGAGGCAGGCAGAGAGAAAGGAGGAAGCAGGCTCCCTGCTGAGCAGAGAGCTGATGTGGGGCTCGATCTCAAGACCCTGAGATCATGACCTGAGCCGAAGGCAGAGGCTTAACCCTCTGAGCCCCCCAGGCACCCTGAGAAACACTATTTTTGCAGAGAGAAGAGAAGATACACCTTTCAGGGCCAAGGGCTCCGCCGAAGGCAGAGACGGGGGTGGGGGTGGTAAGCAGAGCCATGAGGAGGGAATGTGAAGGCGGCGTGGCAGGGACAGAGAGAGGATCTCTAATAATCCAGCCAGGAGGAGAAGGGCTCAAAGATGGGCAAGGAGAAACCACCGTCTTCCTAACACCCATTATGTGCCAAGCACCATCCTTAAAACATCACAGCTGTTACTCAACTCCATCCTCCCCGCCACCCTGTGAGGAGGGAGAGGGAGATGACTAGCTCCATTTCATAGACGTGCAACAGCTGCTTCATAGAACTAAGAGTACTTCCAAATAAGATTACCAGCTCTAGGACCTGGCCTCCAGCCACCCGGACAAGTGAGCAGCCTTGACCACGCATGCCCAGAGACACATCTATGTGTGTTGTCACTGTTGTTATTCCTGCTGGGCATTCTGTGTTTTGTATATGTGTTGTATACAGGCAGGGGCAAGATTAGCTTTAATCTGTTTCTCATCTCAAAGCTGTTCTAGAAAATGCTAGATGAGAGGCGCCCCCCCCCCCACCCCGGCCAGAGACTGCATACTGTTTCCAACCTTCACCCCCTCCTATTCCCAAGGTCACCATGTGACTTTGCAGTTGGTCCCCCGAGAAGAGGAGCATACATTCCTGCCCCAAGGGTATCCAGCTTGGCCATGTCACCTGCCTTGGCTGGTGCAATGTGGGCAGAAAGGACAGTGAGACTCAGTTCAGCTCTGGCCTTCCCAAGTACCATGTCTCCATTCCTCCAGTGCCAACACAGGAAACCGCCAGGATTTTGGGGGGCAGGGGGAGTATGAGTCCTAGCAAACAGAGCACACCTGAACCCCAAATGCACCTGTGAACCAAGGCCAGATAAGTCGGCAACATTCTGAAATGCCCTCTGGTTGCAAATCACCCAGCACTCCCAAACCCCTCATTTTTCAATAAATGCATCTGGGACCCAGGCTGGAGAAATCATCTGTTGGAGTCCTACAACCAGTTGGAAATTGGGTCTCCTGACTGCTAATCCTACAGCCTTTTCACTGTACCACCCTATCTCATCAAAGGGATTCCCTGCAGGCTCCACGAAAATAGAGGAAATCTGAGATGCCAACCAAGTAAGTAATTAAGCAGAATAGATGCAGTCAAAAAGCATGAAAGCAAGATTTAACCCAGATAATCCCTCCATAATTTAGAGTTGATCTGTCCGAAAGAGTTCCTGTTGATTTCCCAGGAGGACCTTTCTTCTGGAGCTGGAACCACAGGGAACATCAGAGCTGAATCTATTAACCCCATCATCTTTCAAGGTGCCAGTCTTTTGTACCTAAGAAATGTGGCCCAATTTCTTCCCTTTTGGAATTTGTGTTTTATTACTAGCATCTACAGTCCTCAAAAATAACATTCCTTTCCCAAATGACTTTGCATGTTCTTCTCAGCTTCACACAGATTACGAGCCAGCTTGAACTATAATATCATTTACTATAAATACTGCTGTCGCTCAAAGAATCTGAAAATCATGGCCTGTTAGGGCCAGAAGGGACCTTAAGAAATCCTCCATCCCAACCCTGTCAGCCTACAGGGAAGGACACTGAGGCTCAAGGAGGGTAAGTGATCTTCCTGAGGTCACACGGCTGGTTAGTGGCAGAGTGATCGATGCCATGGGGCAGATTTGCGGTACTGTGCTGGAAACACGAAATGAGCTCGGCCTTCTCCGGGCGCCGGAAAGTGGGTCGCTCCATATTTAAGATGGAGATGCCAGGAGCCACGCTCGGAGGCCGGGAAAGAAGGTGAGCCCTCTGGGGAAGAAATCCAGCCTCCCTGAGGTGCTAGCAGCTTACCGGGACCATTGGGCCCCTCAGATACCCGCTGAGCCCAGATTCAGCAAGAAGCCCTTCCTTCAGACGTGGGCACCGAGCCACCTGGAAAGGCAAGGGTGCTGCACGTGGCATGTTGGGCTCAGCTCCTGACGGCTTCCAAGAGCTGAGAGTTTAGTTCTGGGAGCCAGTTGTTCAACTGTTGGTAGCGCAAAGTCGGCCACGGTGGGAGCGTTTCCACCCTGGAAATGGGCAAGCTCTGCACACCGAGGGGGTAGTGTTCCTTGAGAACCGGTCTACCGGCACGGCATGGTGCGTGTCCCTCCACTGGGGACTGATGGCCTGCCCTCACACTGAGAAGCCCCTTCCCCACAGAGCAGGCCAGTCAGAGAAGAAAACAAAAGCAATTATCAAGGATGCGGGAGCATGTACCTGGGTCTCTGTCAGGCCTACAGGGGCCCCAGGATCTCTGTCCCTAAACCATGAAAACTTGCCTCTCAGAATTCCTTGTCTCAACCTTCTGCCTGGAATCCCAGTGACCTGGATTCTTGCTGCCCCTACTAGCCCTGTTTTCAGCCCTGGATGCCTACCACGTGGTCCCTGGAGGCCTCCGCAGAGTGACCAAGGCAGGACAATAGCAAGGAAATCAAGGCCCTTCTCTCCTTTTCTAACCTGAGCTGGAAAAGTCAACGGCTGTATTCCAGGGGCCAAGGGACCCATGTCCAGGGAACTAGCAAGGAAATAGAGCTATAACTATCAAACAGCCACTGGGGATCCTGGGCCTGTCACCTTCCATGGAGAAAGCATCCAGAATTTACTAGCAACCCGTGTGAAGGGGCCACTGCTTCAAGATGAACAAGGAACCTGCCGTGTCATCACCAGCTTCAGGGGCAGCAAGACCTCAGCGGGTCAAGCCAAGTTTTCTTGCCTGTCCTAAGTCACCTCTGAAGGAGGTATCACGCAAAAGCAGCCAACCAGGAACTCCAACGGTTACAGTGAAACCTCAGGTCTGTTTTGGATGAGGGCCCATGCCCACCCTAGGGGACCAATTTTAGGAAGGAGGGCCTCAGGGGTCCTTGCAGAATGAACTGGCCTGCGACAACTGGTCTGGAATTTTACAGTCTGATTGAGTCAAGGGATGCTGACCTCCAGATAACAGATCTTTCATCAAAGAAGGAAGCCATTCTGCTTCAAGCCTTAAAATTCTGCCCTTAACCAAAGAATCTTCCACTGAACACTTTCCTCCTATGGAAGGCAGATCTACCACAGCAGTTTAACTCAGCTCCAGTTGACCCTGTGAAGAAAAAGCATCTTCCCAGAACTTCTCCTCTCTCTACTTAAAATGAATTTCAGGGAGATGGAAAATGTCAGAAACAAGAAATTTATCCATCTTGCTTATGTAGCCCTAATGCCTATGGTGGGCCAGGTACAGCATACGCTCTCAAATATTTGTTGAGTAAATGACTTAAAAATGAGTAAAAGAATCAATTTTTTTTTTAAACAGAGATACCTGTATCATCTGGCATGGAACCAAAAGTAAAAGCAGTAAAGGCAAGGATTGGTAGATGGGATAATCTAGAAATGTAAAACTTCCCTATATTAAAAAATATATATATTCATAAGGTGAGGATTAATAGGTGGGATTATCTAGAAATGTAAAACTTCTCTATATTAAAAAAAACTATTCATAAAATATAAAAGTATATGGCAAATGGAAAAATATCTACAACATAGGACAAAAAGTTCATACCATTGTTTCACATATAAAGAGCTCAACCAAATCAATAAGAAAATGAAATACTCTAACAAAAGCAACTCATAACAAAACTACATGTGCCTCATAAATCTAGTGTCCTAGGTCATTATTAATCAGACTGCAAATTTTCTCTAGTGAAAACTAAGTCTAAAAATAAAATATCCACTGTCAGCGGAGGTGTAAGGAAATAGGTGCTCTATACTCTGCTAGTGAGACAAGAAATTAGTACCGACCTTCTAGAAACTACTCTTTGCAATAATACCAAGAGCCTTTAAAATGTACATCCTTTTTGACGTAGAAATACCACTTCTAAGAATTTATCTTCAGGCAGTCTTCTGAGATATATGCAAAAACATATGCACAAAGCTGCTAATCACGGCATTTTTTAGAACAACAAAATTTATAAACGACCTAGAGTTCCAATAATAAGGAAAGCTTTTTCAAACTATAGATTCTTATATAATAAAACACTCTGCAGCCATTAAAGATCAAGGTGTTGAAAAATATTTAATATTGGAAAATGTTCAAAATGTAATGGAGAATGTAAAAAGAAAAAAGCAGTCTTGAGTCAGTAGTTATAACTCCATTTTTTTAAACTACACACTTAAGTGCATGGAAAAAATATGAACAATGGTTACCAGTGAAGGGAGAGACTACAGGTGATTTTCTTCTCCCACGTTTTGTCAGTTCTCTACCTGGTGCCTGTCTCATCTCCGCCAGCCGGAGGCAGCGCAGGTAAGTGCCCAGGCCTGGAGGGAATCCCGGGTTCTACCACTTAGCAGCCAGGGGACTGAGGCCAAGTCACCTTCCTCTGTGCCTCTGTTTCACCATCTGTGCAGAAGGGGTTCTGGTAGTGTCGACGTCACCACGGGGTGAGAACCAGCATCATCTCTGTGACGTGCCCAGCACAATTCCTGACACGCAGTAAATATCCAATGAATATTAGCTGCTGCTTAGAAAGACAAGGAACAGTAGCTATTATATAAAAAGAGTGTTTGTTTATAGATTCTCCCAAAAGAAAAAGAGAAAATACTCTATTCTGAGGTTTGGCCTTGGCCTCTATCTACTCAGGTCCAACAGAATCTGCCTGGCTGCCTGTCCAGTTAAGGTGCCAGGCCGCTGTGTCCAAGCGAAGACAGCCACCCCTCTGTTTGGAGGTCCGCCACTGGGTGGGTCCACCTCTCCCCGCCTTACCCACGGCGCACGCTCTACTTCCTATCCTTGCAGCTGCCGCAGAGCAAGGCCACCCCAAAAAAAAAATTTTTTTTTAATTTCAAAACCATCCTAAGTATCCTAGTCAAGACACAGTCTGGTCTGTAAATAAATAAGGGACATATGGTCACATTCTGTCTTCAAGTCCTGGGATTCAGAGAGCCTAGAATCTATAAACAAACACTGGGAGCCAAAAAGAAGCACCCATCTTTGAAGGGACCCCCATTTTGTGACGTCTGGAGGCTGAGTCCACGTGTCTTGTCGGACCCTGAGGCCCACCCTCCCGGACATGGTGCCAGAACACAGCCACTATCCCTGAGCTCTCCAGAAGGGGCCCTTGTGGCAAGCAGCCCATGCTGGGGTGGAGGCTCCCAGGACTGACGGCCACTCCCGGCCTCCCGGGATGTGGCACTGTGTGCCTGCATCCCAACCAGAGGTGCTGATTTTTGCCTCCCTGCTCAGGATCTCTTCTCTGTCTCTGCCCTCTTATCAGCCTGCTCTCTCAGGAAGGCATCTGCCATGGGCTGCCTCCGACCCTGCACAATGTCCCTCCTTTCAGCAGAGGAGGGCCGCCGGCCACGACTCCTATCTCCGGAAGAGTCAAATGAGGGGCACCTGGGTGGCTCAGCTGGTTGGACATCTGCCTTTGGCTCAGGTCAAGATGGCGAGGGGTGACCTGGGTTCAAGGCTTCCATTGGGCTTCTTGCTCAGTAGGGAGTCTGCGTCTCCCTCTCCCTCTGCCCTTCTCCCACTTGTGCTTACTCTCTCTCCTCTCTCACAAGCACATGCCTCTCGCTCTCAAATAAAAATCTTAAAAAAAAAAAGGGGGGGGTCAAATGACCTGCAAGCCCTCTTTCAGTCTCAGCTCCCAACCCTCCTGCAGCACCGTCTGACAGCTAGGACAGCAGGAACCAGCTTTGCTGGTGGAACCTGGCTGCCACATCCAAGCTGTGGAGCCCACAGAAGGCAGGTAAATGTGGCCAGGAGGGACCTGATAGGCCAAGGGCAAGGACTCTGAAAGTGGTCTTCCCCCTTGCAGCTAATGCCCACCACCCACACAGCTATGCCATGAATCTGGTACAATGAGGAAATGTCCTGGGGGTGAGGGGTAGAGGAAAGCCCTCCCTATGAAAGACTATTTAGGGAGGGAGAAGGGATCTTTCCAGATCTCACAGATTAAAATCATGATGGTTTGGTTTCACTTGGCCTACCCCTCTCCACTGAATCCAGCTGGGTTCTCCATGGGCAGAGAGAACTGGGGGCCTCCTGATCCCAACTGCCAACCCACAGAGGAACCCCACCTCACTACAGGATTCCAAAGCCCACCCTACAATCTAGCCCTCTGAGTCAGGTGAGGAATTAATGGGAAAATAAGACACCTGAGGGAAAGAGGAGAAGCTTGAGAGTCCGACTCAGCTGGCGGCCTACCCACCCCTTTCCAGCCATGTAATCCTAGCCAGTACAAGGCCCAGCTTCCTCACGTGTAGAATGGAGAAGAATCATCCCTACCCCACAGGGTCACGGTGAAGTCTAAATGGGCACAGGACCTAGTCCATCAACTGCAGTCACTGTCCTCCTTAACCACATTCTCTACCTCCATGGCCTTTCCTCGCTATACACTCAACGATCAACTCCATGAAGTCAGTGACAATACTTTGAGGGCTCATCCCATTCACCCCTGTACCCTTCACCTACCGTCCCCACCCCCGCCAAGCATATTGTAGCAGGTATTTTTTGAAGGAATGATTTAATGAATGCCATTTGGCCTCTGAAATATGCCTTCTGCATTTCATCATTTCATGACTGATGTATTATTCCATGACCTTTGGATTTCCATTTAATCATATCTAGATTAAATCCTGATTTATTTCCATGACCCTCAATAGCACTCAGCTATTTCCCTCCCTATTATCCTGGTTACGTGACTACAAGTGTGACACCCGGTATACTCCTTTGTGCCACCAACCAGTCTGAAACTTTGTGACTCAGAAACGGTGTATTATTTCCCCCAGTTCTGTGGGCTGACCAGGCAGTTCTGCTGCTGGTCCCACCAGGCTACAGCCAGAGGACTCATCGTTAGCCTCGGGACCTAGGCTTCCTGAGGCAGCAGCAGCAGCTCAAGAGGGTCAAGGCAGAAGCTGTGAGACCTCCAGAGCCCATGCTCTGAAACCATCCCGGCATTACTTCTACTGCATTCATCAGTCAAAGCCAATCCCAAGACCAATACAATTATTGGCCGAGGAAGGCGGGAGGGACTTGGAGGGATGAACAGATTCTGCCTCTTGATTCAAGGAACTTCAACATATTCTGGCCAGGGTTTCAAACCAGACCAAGTAAAAGAAAGACACATTTAAACTTTACCATGCAGGTCTGGGGAAGTAGCACACATCCCCACTGGAACCCCTGAAAAGTCCAGAGTATCTGACACTTGAAAGCACTTTTTTCAGGGGGCACCTGGCTGGCTCAGTGGGTAGAACATGTGACTCTTGATCTCAGATTTGTGAGTCCCTGAGCCCCATGTTGGGTGTAGAGATTACTTAAAAATAAAATCCTAAAATAATAATAGTAAGGATTTAAAAGACAGAGAGAGAGAGAGAGAGAAACTTTTTTCTCCACATTAGGAATTTTAAAGGCCATGCGGGGTTGCCTAAAACTTTCTCTCCTGGGGTGACTTCACTTACTCTCATTATTTCACTGCCATCTATATGCTAATGACCCTCGAATTTATACCTCCAGCTCAGCCTCTGACTCACATAGCCAAGTCTCAATTCTGCTCCCCAAACTTGCTCTATCCACAGTCTTTGCAATCGCGGGAAAGAGAATCATCAGCCACCCAGCTGCTCGGGCCACGAATCTACTCTGTCCTCAGTTGCTCCCTTTCCTTCCCCTCCCACTCTCCATCCATCAGCAAATCCTGTCAGCTCTATCTCCACGCCCCCCCTCTCCCCGGCTCTACTACTTTTCAGCTTCCTAAGCTGCCATAACAAACTACCACAAAGTGGGTGCCTTAAAACAGAAACGGATGGTCTCACAGTGCTGGAGGCTGGAATTCCAGAATCAGTTGTTGGCAGAGCCAGGCTCCCCTGTAACCTGTGGGGGAGGCTTCTTCCCGGCCTCTTCCTAGCTTCTGGTGGTGACCTCAGTGTCCCTTGGCTTGAAGCTACAGCACTCCCATCGATGCCTCTGTGGTCACATGATGCTCTCCTTATCTCTGCCCCAATTTCCCTCTTATAAATAGGACACCAGTTACATTGGATTAGGGCCCACCCTAACCGAGTATGGTCCCATTCTAACTTGAATATATCTGCAATGATCTTGTTTCCTATTCAGGTCACATTCATAGGTACCAGGGGTTCAATGTATCTTTTGGGAGGACATAATTCAACCCCATAACAACTACTACAATCCCAGTCTAACCCACCATAAATGCTCTTTTAACAGTCTCCCTGTTTTACTCTTGACTCCCTACAAAAAATCTGAGAACAAAATTGAAATTCCTTACCTGGCATTGAAAGCCCAAAGCCATAATCTGCACAGCTTTCACAACTTCATCCCCCACCACCCTTCTCGCCCTCGTGCTACAGCCACACCAAGCCCCTCTCTGTCCCTCCCAAGCTGGGACCCACGCAAGTAAGGGCCTTGCACCAGCTGCTTCCAATGCCTGGAATGCCATCCCCAGTATTCAATGAGTCACTCCTCATTCATGTCCTCTTCAGGGGCCTCCCCAGTCACTCTCTTTCACATTTCCTAATTTGACTCTTTACCCAGCAGTTATAACTATGTGATTTGTTTACCTGTTGATTTCTTGCCTTTCTCCTCTACCAGCATGTAGCAGGGGCTGTGCTCTATTTTCATAGATTCATATATAGTATGACTATATTTTCAGCACCTAGGACAGTACCTGCACACAGCAGATACTCAGTAACTGCTTGTTGAAAGAATGAACTCCTTCTTGGTTATCAAGCCCAATGGTCATCTTTTGATCTTTATCCTATAGAACCTAGAATATTTAACAGGAACAATCATTCCCTCTTCTGGAGGTTCTCCACCATCTCCTCCCACCCCCAACCCATCTCAAAGCCATGGTCTCCTTGTTCTCCTTACTCTAACTTCTGACTTCACACACTCTCACCCTCTGTCTGTGCCTTTAATGTCAGTAAACCTTGGGGTTGTTTTAGGTCCTTGTGGAAGACAGAATAGTTTCACCCCAGAGACGCCCACATCGTCACACCTGAAACATGTGACTGTATTACCTTTCATGGCAAAAGAACTTTGCACGTGCAAAGGTGAGATTAGTTATGATTATCCAGATGGGCCCAATGTAACAAGGATCCTTATAAAAAGGAGGCAGCAAGTAGGGCACCTGGGTGGCTCAGTCGTTAAGTGTCTGCCTTCAGCTGGGGTCATGATCCCAGGGTCCTGGGATCGAGCCCCGCATCAGGCTCCCCGTTCAGCGGGGAACCTGCCACTCTCCTCCCCCTGCTTCTGTTGACTCTCTCACTGTCTGTCAAATAAAACTCTTTTTTTTAAAAAAATGAGACAGCAGGGACAGAGTTAGAAAAGTTATAATGAAAGCAGAGGTAGGAGTGATGTGGCAACAAGCCAAGAAATGTGGGCAGCCTTTAGAGACTCACAGGGCAAGGAATAGACTCTCTCCTCGAGTCTCTGGAAGGAACATAGCCCTGCTGACATCTTTATTTCAGTCCTATCAGGCCCCTTTTGGACTTCTGACATTCAGTAGTGTTACATAATAAATCAGTGTTCTATTAAGCCATTCAAGTTGCTATTTTGTCAGAAAAAACCTAGGAAGTTTATGCAGTTCTCTTATCTTCCATTTTACATGTTCTCTTTCGATAACTTCATCTTCACCATGGCTTCAATGACTATATACAAGAGATGTCTCTCCTCCAAAATTCAGTCTTTCGTATCCAACAGCTTCACGTTATACGTGGGCATGCCAGAACTATTCCAAAACTCAGCAGGTCCTCAGCTCGATCCTCTCCACTCCACCCCACCCGTTTCTCCACCTGTATTGTCTCAGCTAATGGCAGCTCCGTGCACCTACTCTCTCACACAGGGCACCCAAGGACTCCCTCTCCTTCACCACAGTGTCCATCTTCAAGCCCTGCTGATTCAACTCACACCCTTGTCCTGTCCTCTCATTGTTTCCATCAGAACCTTGACTTATACACTCGCCTTCTACCTGGTCTCCCAGCTTCCAGCCTTGAAGCCCTCAAACCCATCCTCCATGTTACATTTTCCTTTTTAAAATGCAAATACCTTACCACATCCTTCCTTTCTAGATTCCTCGGAGATAAAAGTCAAGTTGCTAAATTCAACTTACAAGGCTTCCCTTTCTGCCTCCTACCCTATCCCTCCAGCCTTACCCTCTTCTGTACGTAGCCCATCTTCCCACTCCCCCAAATGCACTTCCCTGTTAGAAGAGAGGGGAGCCCAGGAAGGGAGATGGGAGAGGTAGTTATTGAAAATGAGTGGTTTCCCCATCAGTTCTTTCGTTCACTCCATATTCCTCCCCCAGTCTGACTCCCAAGTCAAGGGGAACGGCAATACCCCCTCCATATAAGACACCGTCAGCCATTACATATTCTCATTAGGTGTGAGCCACCCCCAAAATGCAAAATGATGCCCCAACATCCAATTCATGCAAATATGCACTGTCTTGGGGCTCAGTTGCCTGGGTAGCTCAGTTGGTTAAGGGTCTGCCTTCAGCTCAGGTCATGATCTCGGGGTCCTGGGATTGAGCCCCACTTTGGGCTCCCTGCTCAGCAGGGAGCCTGCTTCTCCCTCTGCTCCAGCTCATGCTATCTCTCCCACTCTCTATCTCAAATACATAAATAAACAAACAAATAGATTCTTTAAAAAGAATTCATTATTGGGGCGCCTGGGTGGCTCAGTGGGTTAAGCCGCTGCCTTCAGCTCAGGTCATGATCTCAGGGTCCTGGGATCGAGGCCCGCATGGGGCTCTCTGCTCAGCGGGGAGCCTGCTTCCTCCTCTCTCTCTGCCTGCCTCTCTGCCTGCTTGTGATCTCTGTCTGTCAAATAAATAAATAAAATCTTTAAAAAAAAAAAAAAAAAGAAGACCAAATGACAGAGAATAAAGAAGCTGAGCAAAAGAGGGACAAACAGCTACTGGACCATGAGGGGAGAATTCGAGAGATAAGTGACACCATAAGACGAAACAACATTAGAATAATTGGGATTCCAGAAGAAGAGGAAACAGAGAGGGGAGCAGAAGGTATATTGGAGAGAATTATTGGAGAGAATTTCCCCAATATGGCAAAGGGAACAAGCATCAAAATCCAGGAGGTTCAGAGAACCCCCCTCAAAATCAATAAGAATAGGTCCACACCCCGTCACCTAATAGTAAAATTTACAAGTCTTAGTGACAAAGAGAAGATCCTGAAAGCAGCCCGGAAAAAGAAGTCTGTAACATACAATGGTAAAAATATTAGATTGGCAGCAGACTTATCCACAGAGACCTGGCAGGCCAGAAAGAGCTGGCATGATATATTCAGAGCACTAAACGAGAAAAACATGCAGCCAAGAATACTATATCCAGCTAGGCTATCATTGAAAATAGAAGGAGAGATTAAAAGCTTCCAGGACAAACAAAAACTGAAAGAATTTGCAAACACCAAACCAGCTCTACAGGAAATATTGAAAGGGGTCCTCTAAGCAAAGAGAGACCCTAAAAGTAGTAGATCAGAAAGGAACAGAGACAATATACAATAACAGTCACCTTACAGGCAATACAATGGCACTAAATTCATATCTCTCAATACTTACCCTGAATGTGAATGGGCTAAATGCCCCAATCAAAAGACACAGGGTATCAGAATGGATAAAAAAACAAAACCCATCTATATGTTGCCTACAAGAAACTCATCTTAAACCCGAAGACACCTCCAGATTTAAAGTGAGGGGGTGGAAAAGAATTTACCATGCTAATGGACATCAGAAAAAAGCAGGAGTGGCAATCCTTATATCAGATCAATTAGATTTTAAGCCAAAGACTATAATAAGAGATGAGGAAGGTCAC
The DNA here is from genome assembly GCF_002288905.1 of Enhydra lutris kenyoni. Taxonomy (NCBI): domain Eukaryota; kingdom Metazoa; phylum Chordata; class Mammalia; order Carnivora; family Mustelidae; genus Enhydra; species Enhydra lutris. The sequence continues at coordinate 3,271,549 of NW_019154111.1, forward strand.
TATATCATACTCAAAGGAACTGTCCAACAAGAAGATCTAACAATTTTAAATATCTATGCCCCTAACATGGGAGCAGCCAACTATATAAACCAATTAATAACAAAATCAAAGAAACACATCGACAATAATACAATAATAGTAGGGGACTTTAACACTCCCCTCACTGAAATGGACAGATCATCCAAGCAAAAGATCAACAAGGAAATCAAGGCCTTAAATGACACACTGGACCAGATGGACATCACAGATATATTCAGAACATTTCATCCCAAAGCAACAGAATACACATTCTTCTCTAGTGCACATGGAACATTCTCCAGAATAGATCATATTCCCGGTCCTAAATCAGGTCTCAACCGTTATCAAAAGATTGGAATCATTCCCTGCATATTTTCAGACCACAATGCTCTGAAGCTAGAACTCAATCACAAGAGGAAATTTGGAAAGAACCCAAATACATGGAGACTAAACAGCATCCTTCTAAAGAATGAATGGGTCAACCAGGAAATTAAAGAAGAGTTGAAAAAATTCATGGAAACAAATGATAATGAAAACACAACGGTTCAAAATCTGTGGGACACAACAAAGGCAGTCCTGAGAGGAAAATATATAGCGGTACAAGCCTTTCTCAAGAAACAAGAAAGGTCTCAGGTACACAACCTAACCCTACACCTAAAGGAGCTGGAGAAAGAACAAGAAAGAAACCCTAAACCCAGCAGGAGAAGAGAAATCATAAAGATCAGAGCAGAAATCAATGAAATAGAAACCAAAAAAACAATAGAACAAATCAACAAAACTAGGAGCTGGTTCTTTGAAAGAATTAATAAGATTGATAAACCCCTGGCCAGACTTATCAAAAAGAAAAGAGAAAGGACCCAAATAAATAAAATCATGAATGAAAGAGGAGAGATCACAATGAACACCAAAGAAATACAGACAATTATAAGAACATACTATGAGCAACTCTACGCCAACAAATTTGACAATCTGGAAGAAATGGATGCATTCCTAGAGACATATAAACTACCACAACTGAACCAGGAAGAAATAGAAAGCCTCCACAGACCCATAACCAGTAAGGAGATTGAAACAGTCATCAAAAATCTCCAAACAAACAAAAGCCCAGGGCCAGATGGCTTCCCGGGGGAATTCTACCAAACATTTAAAGAAGAACTAATTCCTATTCTCCTGAAACTGTTCCAAAAAATAGAAATGGAAGGAAAACTTCCAAACTCATTTTATGAGGCCAGCATCACCTTGATCCCAAAACCAGACAAGGATCCCATCAAAAAAGAGAACTACAGACCAATATCCTTGATGAACACAGATGCAAAAATTCTCACCAAAATACTAGCCAATAGGATTCAACAGTACATTAAAAGGATTATTCACCACGACCAAGTGGGATTTATTCCAGGGCTGCAAGGTTGGTTCAACATCCGTAAATCAATCAATGTGATACAACACATTAATAAAAGAAAGAACAAGAACCATATGATACTCTCCATAGATGCTGAAAAAGCATTTGACAAAGTACAGCATCCCTTCCTGATCAAAACTCTTCAAAGTGTAGGGATAGAGGGCACATACCTCAATATTATCAAAGCCATCTATGAAAAACCCACCGCAAATATCATTCTCAATGGAGAAAAACTGAAAGCTTTTCCGCTAAGGTCAGGAACACGGCAGGGATGTCCGTTATCACCACTGCTATTCAACATAGTACTAGAAGTCCTAGCCTCAGCAATCAGACAACAAAAGGAAATTAAAGGCATCCAAATTGGCAAAGAAGAAGTCAAACTATCACTCTTCGCAGATGATATGATACTATATGTGGAAAACCCAAAAGACTCCACTCCAAAACTGCTAGAACTTGTACAGGAATTCAGTAAAGTGTCAGGATATAAAATCAATGCACAGAAATCAGTTGCATTTCTCTACACCAACAACAAGACAGAAGAAAGAGAAATTAAGGAGTCAATCCCATTTACAATTGCACCCAAAACTATAAGATACCTAGGAATAAATCTAACCAAAGAGACTAAGAATCTATACACAGAAAACTATAAAGTACTCATGAAAGAAATTGAGGAAGACACAAAGAAATGGAAAAATGTTCCATGCTCCTGGATTGGAAGAATAAATATTGTGAAAATGTCTATGCTACCTAAAGCAATCTACACATTTAATGCAATTCCTATCAAAGTACCATCCATTTTTTTCAAAGAAATGGAACAAATAATCCTAAAATTTATATGGAACCAGAAAAGACCTCAAATAGCCAAAGCAATATTGAAAAAGAAAGCCAAAGTTGGTGGCATCACAATTCCGGACTTCAAGCTCTATTACAAAGCTGTCATCATCAAGACAGCATGGTACTGGCACAAAAACAGACACATAGATCAATGGAACAGAATAGAGAGCCCAGAAATAGACCCTCAACTCTATGGTCAACTCATCTTCGACAAAGCAGGAAAGAATATCCAATGGAAAAAAGACAGCCTCTTCAACAAATGGTGTTGGGAAAATTGGACAGCCACATGCAGAAAAATGAAATTGGATCATTTCCTTACACCACACACGAAAATAGACTCAAAATGGATGAAGGATCTCAATGTGAGAAAGGAATCCATCAAAATCCTTGAGGAGAACACAGGCAGCAACCTCTTCGACCTCAGCCGCAGCAACATCTTCCTAGGAACATTGCCAAAGGCAAGGGAAGCAAGGGCAAAAATGAACTATTGGGATTTCATCAAGATCAAAAGCTTTTGCACAGCAAAGGAAACAGTTAACAAAACCAAAAGACAAATGACAGAATGGGAGAAGATATTTGCAAATGACATATCGGATAAAGGGCTAGTGTCCAAAATCTATAAAGAACTTAGCAAACTCAACACCCAAAGAACAAATAATCCAATCAAGAAATGGGCAGAGGACATGAACAGACATTTCTGCAAAGAAGACATCCAGATGGCCAACAGACACATGAAAAAGTGCTCCATATCACTCGGCATCAGGAAAATACAAATCAAAACCACAATGAGATATCACCTCACACCAGTCAGAATGGCTAAAATTAACAAGTCAGGAAATGAGAGATGCTGGCGAGGATGCGGAGAAAGGGGAACCCTCCTACACTGTTGGTGGGAATGCAAGCTGGTGCAACCACTCTGGAAAACAGCATGGAGGTTCCTCAAAATGTTGAAAATAGAACTACCCTATGACCCAGCAATTGCACTGCTGGGTATTTACCCTAAAGATACGAACGTAGTGATCCGAAGGGGCACGTGCACCCGAATGTTTATAGCAGCAATGTCTACAATAGCCAAACTATGGAAAGAACCTAGATGTCCATCAACAGACGAATGGATAAAGAAGATGTGGTATATATACACAATGGAATACTATGCAGCCATCAAAAGAAATGAAATCTTGCCATTTGCGACGACGTGGATGGAACTAGAGGGTATCATGCTTAGCGAAATAAGTCAATCGGAGAAAGACAACTATCATATGATCTCCCTGATATGAGGGAGAGGAGATGCGACATGGTGGGTTAAGGGGGTAGGAGAAGAGTAAATGAAACAAGATGGGATTGGGAGGGAGACAAACCATAAGTGACTCTTAATCTCACAAAACAAACTGAGGGTTAATGGGGGGAGGGGTATTGGGGGGTGGGATTATGGACATTGGGGAGGGTATGTGCTATGGTGAGTGCTGTGAAGTGTGTAAACCTGGTGATTCACAGACCTGTACCCCTGGGGATAAAAATATATTATATGATTATAAAAAATAAAATTTAATAAAAAAAAAAGAAAAAAAAATCTTAAAAAAAAAAAAAGAATTCATTGTCATAGATCTGCCCACCCACAGAAATACAGACAATACAGACAGATGCTCATCCAGCTGCATGCACCTTCTCATTATTAGGCTTAAATCCTCTCACGTGGACACAGCATGAAGTCACAAACATAGAAAGCTGGGGAAGCAGGTTAACTTCTGTGGCTTAGGGAGTGAGAGAATACATAGGAGAGGAAGGAAAGAATGGTGCAGGCTGAGGGTAAGTGGAAGAAAAGAGGAATGACCACGGAAGGGTAAACTGGGATATATCCATGCCCCAAAACTCCCTAAGCCCCAGTAATAGGCCACAGGTCACACTACTAAGCAAAGAGCCACAGTGGCTGCATACAGCCTCAGCAGCTAATACTGCAAGAGCGGTCACTATATACCAGGTACTACATGATCTCATAGAGCCCCCATAGCGATCTCAAGAGGTAGACAGATATTCTAACCCTCGAGTTACAGGTAATGTAACAAGGTCCAAGAAACAGACATGTCTACCATCCCATTGCTAAGAAGGGGCAGGATCTAGCTTCCTTTCTAGGCATCAGATTCTAGAGTCTGTGCTCTTACATACCTTCCCACACAGCAAGCTTCCCCATGAGTAGCTCACGGACTACCGTGCTCTCCCATGCTGGAGCTGGGGCTGCGTGTTCTTTCCTTGGCAAAGCAGCGTGGAATAGAAAGCAGTGACAGGGACAAGTGGGATGGCCACCAGCCTTAAAGTCAGACAGACCGAAACCCAAGTCTTAGCTCTGCCACCCACTACCATGGCAAAATCAATAAGTCAGGTTATTAGCCATTCTGGGTAGCAGTTACCAGCCCCCTAAATGAAGATGTGAAGATCGACCTGGTCAAGTTTTATTAGAATTAAATGAGATATTATATGTGAAAGTGCTAAGTACTGTGCTTGGCACAGAGGAAGCTCTCAATAAATTCCTTTCTCTTGTCTCAATACTTCCTCTCCAGATCCCTAAACCTGATGATCTCCAGAAACATTAGAAGAACCACTGCAAATTATGGCCCTCAGGCATGCATGTGGTTTAGCCAGCAAAGTATTTTAAAAGGTGTGATAACTGGACAGGAGCTATTATGGCCACAAGACAAGGAGCTCAGCACAGTGTTGGCCCCACAATGACAGTCACCCCCAAACTCCACAGGCAGGTGAGTTCTCAACTTCTGCGTACCATCAAGGTGTCCTAAATCTGCTTCAGACCTATGGAACCAGACTTTCCCAGGGCAGGGCCTTGAACCCCACGGTTTAAATTTTTGGACACCTCAAGTTTGAGAACCACTGAAGGAAAGAAATGAAATACTCTTTTCCAACAAAATGCAGGGCTCAGGGGTGAATGAGCTGACCTGCCATGATGCCAACTCTGGATGTTTCTTTCACACAAGATTGGAAATAAAGGCCATTTCGCTGTCGCTGGGAAGAAGGGACCCTTCTAAACTAGGATTTCCAGGAAAACCAGGGGAACCCAGAGCTACTTCCTTCCCAGATGTCAGAAACCAGAAAAGTTAGGCGGAGCAGGGAACAGCTGGGCACAGCAGAGCCCAGAAGCAACGCGATGGTCAGCTGGCACTGGCTGGGAAACAGGCATTTATGCTGTCCGGGACCCAGCCTTTGAGCTTTGGGCTGGGGCAGTGGTAAGTCTGGCTGGCTGACCCTGTATGCAACCAAAGGTGACTTGAGAATAATTTTGTCATCAGGCAAGCCAAAGCTGAAGGTCAAGTAATAATCAAACATCCCCTCAGTCCAGCCCAGCACTTCCTCTCGACCTAGGCCTGATGTCACATGACCAATATGCCTGACTTGGGCCTCGGGCCTAGTTAACAACAGGGAACAACTATGGGGTGCGAGCCCACAGGACCTCAAGACTACCTTGTAATGAACTCAGTCCTGGTACCATGTTCTTCACCCTATATCAACTATTGGCTCCAGCTCTGGCAAACAAGTCCCCATCCCCCTGTGTCCAAGTCTCTGAGCCCAGTATGTCCCCTCGGCACCCACTCCCCTTGAAAGACTGCCTGAGTCCCTTGGATGAACCTGGGGTCCCACTCTTCACAGGCAGGGTTCCCACACCAAGCACATTGTTTGTCTGGGCTCTGTATCCTAAGGACGGGGTGTCTCCTAGGGGTGCACTCGCCCACGTGGACAGCATAAGCTGGAGATCTAGCAGCTCTGACCTGTGCATTAAGAGTGCCTGCCTGTGTAACCCCAAGACACAGTGCAAGCCCCAGCCCTGGTGGCTTCACCACTTCGTGTCTCTAGCTCTGTTCCAAAATGTTACAGAGAGAAAGTAATTAGCACATTTATGATACCTCTACTTGTACTTACTTGCCAATGGCTATTGAGGGAGGGGGAATACCATAGAAAAAAAAGGTCTTTTTTTTTTTTAAAGATTTTCATTTATTTATTTATTTGATAGAGAGAGAGCACAAGTAGGCAGAGTGGCAGGCAGAGGGAGAGGGAGAAGCAGGCTCTCCGCCGAGCAGGGAGTCTCAAGCGTGGCTTGATCCCAGGACCCTGGGATTATGACCTGAGCCAAAAGCAGACATTTAACCAACTGAGCCACCCAGGTGTCCCCCCAAAAAGTCTTTATTGTCCCTATCAGCAAACCAAAAGGAGTCTACCTCCAGCTAGCTCACCTACAAGGTGCAACACTCAGCTAGAATTCACATCTATCTTTCCCGATCATAAAGCTTAATTAACAAGTTGACTAGAGAATTAGAATGTGCACATCACAGTTAATGAATCTGTAAGTTCAATAATGCCTCAATGTCACATATTATTCAGCTTTTAACCGACCTAGCCCGTGTTTAAAACTACACACTGAAACCCCTAAAGTCTGAACCACAACTCATATTAAATCTGGGCTTTTAACAGCTGTTGAATGGATATGCAAGCTCTCTGGTGAAAGTCTTGCTGTCCAGCCAGTAGTCATTCATTCGTTCAACTAATGTTTCTTGAGGGCCAACTGTGCTTCCGGCACTGTGGGTGAAGCCTGATGTCTGACCTTGTGGAGCAGACAACATAAGTGGGAAAGACACACATGGAAGAAAGCAAACAAATCACATACTGTGTACTTTATGCTACTAATGAAAGCATCGGGTACTATAATAAAAATACACGGGGAATATCCGAATTCTCCAGTACGAAGTTAGCACACCTGGTGCCCAGAACTTGGTCTCTAACACCAATCTCCACTAACAGGAACCAGGACTCCTTGGAGAAATGGTTGATTCTAGATCTGGGCAGGAAATATACAAGATTATCTTGGAGCCTGTTGGGGTGCCAGAAATTAAGAAGATGCTCCAAAATAATTTAGTAAGTCAATACCCACATTGATGAGATGAGGTCAAAGAGACACAGGAGCCAACTGAAAGACTTCCTAATGGCCAAAGGCAGAACAACTGGGGCAAAAGGTAAGTAGCATTGGATTATAACCCAAAGTATACAGTAAATATTCATGAGTCCATACGGATGACTAATGATTGAATACATTAATGGAGAACAAATCTCTCAGGCAGAATTCCAAATAACTTATGTAGATGCTCTTCCCCAAAGGACGGGGAGCATAATCTCCCATTCCTCAGGCATAGGCTGGGCCTAGTAACATCCTTCCCAAGAGGACAGTGTAGAAGGGGGTGCAGGGAGGAAGGGGGAAGAGTAACTTACAGTGGAGACATACACCAGTTCAGCCAGGAGATCAAAGTCAACATCAAGTTATAAATCACAGATAGAAAATATTCTTAAAACAGTATGACGAAAATGGCACTCTACATGATTTTCCGCCAAACCCATTATCTAGCCCAATCACGAAGGGGTAAAAATTCAGAAAAGTTCTAGCAGAAGAGCATCCTACAATGTATCTGACTAATAGTCTTCAGTCAAGGTCATCACAAACAAGGAACATCTGAAAAACTGTCACATCCAAGAAGAGCCCAAGGACACAACAACTACACATGATGTTGTATCCTGAATGGGACCTGGGACAGAAAAAGGACATCAGATAAAAATTAAAGAAAGCTGAATAAAATGTGGAGTTAATATATTGTTTCACTAATTGAAACAAATGTACCCCACTAATCATGTCAATAGAGGAAAATGCACAGGGGCTATTTAAGAACTCTGTACTATCCCAACTCAGGTTTTCTTTAAATATATTCTAAAAATCAAAGTCTACTGGGACACTTGGGTGGTTTAGTCAGTTAAGCATCAGACTCTTGATTTCGGCTCAGGTTGTGATCTCAGGGTTGTGAGATCAAGGCCCATGTCAGTCTCTGCTCTCAATGCGCAGGCAGCTTGAGGTTCTCTCTCCCTCTCCCTGGACCCCTCTCCCTACACGCACACACTCTAACTAAATTAATTAAATCTTTAAGAATCAAAGTCTTTTAATAAAAAGAAATAAATGGAGAGAAGCGTCAGTCTGAGAAAGCTTCACCATTGGTTCACTTTAAGCCTAGACCTGAAGGTTCTAGGTCACACGAGGAAAGAGAAAGTGCTCAGAGGTGAGGAAACAGGATGTGCAAATCCCCATCCAGCAGGACAGAACCTGGAACATCGGAGGAACAGAGCTCGCACCGGCATGCCAGCAGTGCTGTGGACTAAAGGGAGGGTGCTGGGAAAGAAGGCAGAGCCGGTGTGAAGCCACTTAGGCTGTGACTCCAGGAAGGAGAAAGATGGTTTTCTGAGTGCAGTGGGAAGCAATAAAAGGAGTGTCCTCAGCACAGCCATCTTATTTGGCAATGTTTGCTCAACTTTTGGATATTTTTATTATATTCTACAGGTACTCCTTTTACAGACGTGAATGAGAAATGAAATACAAAGATCAAAAAGTGGAGATCTCAAACACACATGGGCAAAGACAGAAACCACTAAGCAGATGGAAAGCTAAGACTAAAGATGAAATTAAATGCATCTTTGGATTAATCATGGATTTAAGCGGACTGTGGGATTAATTGTGAAAGAAAAGAACAAATTAAAGACCTAGAATATTTCATTGCAGATTAGGTCTCAAAGATAAAACAAATTAGGAACGCTTAAGTTTTATCTCGGAGAACAAAACCTTCCTTAAAATACAGAAGTCATCTTTTTTTTGTACAGGATTTTAGAAATGAAAGAAAGTAGGAGATGGCTTTTCTACTTTCTACATGTAAATCTGACCTTTAACAGCTTAATAACAGACAAAAATTTTGACAGGGGTCATGGTTTGCCCTTCCCCCACCCAATACCATCCCTTCTGCACTCAGCTTTTCAAGGTCAATATTAACCCACATTCACACTCCATGGCACACACAGATGCGTTACCCTCCCAACGCACACACCCTGCCACCCTCATGCTCACCCTGTGTCAGCCTCTTCCCTTTCTGGCTCTGGTTTCCCCCCAGCCTGGTGAAGGAACTGGGGAGTAGTCCATTACACCAATTCTCAGTAAGGATGCATATGGCTCTTCCTTAAAATTTTGAATTTTAAAAGAGAGCTCGTGAAACTAAGAATACCTTAGCCAAGAAACAAATCTTTACTAATCTATATTTTTGTCCTGCCAATCTGGTGGGAGAAAGATTTTGTAGAATGGAAACTTGGAGCAGCCCCCTGCTATCGTACCACATGGACACCCAAACCCTGTGCCAGCAGAGAAATATTTTTATCGTCAAGAACTCCTATCTATTTTCTTCAGTTACTTCCATGCCCTTCTCACCAAACTATACTCCATCTTGATTTTAGGGAGGAAAAACAGTATTAACTTTGGCACTATCAGAAACTCCTAATAAGTAAATTTGTAAATATTGATTAAAGTGTAATATGTTCACTTTCATAGTTTAAGATGTACTCATTCAACACACATTTATTATGTACCAGCATTGTTCTGGAAGCTCGAGAGAGGATGATAATCAATTCAGACAAGGTTCCCACTCTTGAAGAATTTGTTTTTCTAGTTCGATTTAGTTAAAGCCAAAAATCCAGTAGAAAGGAGTGGTCTGGCCTTAGGGGCTCAGTGGGAACACAAGACCTCACAGAGAAGGACAGGAAGGCTGGGATGAGCTCAGAGACTCCTTTTTTCAAGTAGGAAACAAACAAATGTGCAATAAGGATCCAGGTTAAGAAGAACTAAGAAGGGATGCTTGGGTGGCTCAGTTGGTTGAGCGTCTGCCTTCGGCGCAGGTCATGATCTTGGGGTCTTGGGATAGCGCCTCACAACAGGCTCTCTGCTCAGTGGGGGGCCTGCTTCTCCCTCTGCTTCACACTCCACTGGTGTTCGCTCACTCTCTCTCAAATAAATAAAATCTAAAAAGAAAAAAACCAAAACTGAAGAATCTCAGCCGTGTCACTCAAAAAAAGAAAAAAGGCCTAGTGCTGTGAACAGAGGCTCAAGGTAGATGTTAAGAGAGCAGAACTGCATAAAACAAGTGTTGGGGCAAATTAGAGCTTGTTTAAAGAGAGCTCGTTGAAATAACTCCACAAGAATAGCGAATATAGGTAAAGATGTGGAACGAGAGGAAGACTCGTATGTTGCTGGTGGGAGTATAACATAGTTCAATCACTTTCACGAAATGCCCGTTTCTCATCAAGTCAACCGTTCATTTGCTAAATGAGCCCACCGCCAGGTATTTGCCCGAGGGAAATGAAAATCTAGGTCCACAAAAGGCCTTGCACATGAATTTAATACCAGAGGTCTTAAAACTAGCCAAAAACTGTAAACTGCCCACATGTCATATCAATTAAAAAATAAAGTAGGAGATACCCGTTCAAATGGAATAATATCCAGTAACAAATACACACAGTAAGAGTAAATCTCAAAACACTCTTTTGCTTAAAAGAGGCTGGTCACAGCTAAGCACATACCATACGTTCCCATTCCTATACAGTCCCGAACAGGCCAAAGTAATTTCTACCAAAAGAAGTCAGGTCTGTGGCTGCCCACAGTTGGGGAGAGGTGGAAACTGAGGACAGAATGCACATGGGGTGACAGAAATAGCCTGCTTCTTATTGAGGGGATAGTCTCAACCAATTGTCAACACACACAGAATTTTGTTGAGATCTGGGCATTTTTTGGTATGTTAATTAAGACTCAATTTTTTTTTCCAACTTTTAAGCTGCTTAACATTAGGTTAACAGTAAAAAGAGCACTAAAGCCCCAGCAAACATGTGGAGAGAGCTGCTCTCTTAGAGGAGTGTATGAGGTCTTTGCAGGGCAGCCACCATGGAATTCTAGTTTGGTAATAAAATGTTGGGTTAGACTGGTCCAAGACCACAATGGTGGCAAAATGTCTGGTAGATTCAAAAACAACTTGCTAAAGAATCATTTTTAAGAACAGTTTCCTTGGGGTGCCTGGGTAGCTCGGTAGGTTAAAGCCTCTGCCCTCAGCTTGGGTCATGATCCCAGGGTCCTGGGATCAAGCCTCGCATCAGGCGCTCTGCTCAGCAGAGAGCCTGCTTCCCTTCCTCTCTCTCTGCCCGCCTCTCTGCTTACTTGGGATCTCTGTCTGTCAAATTAATAAATAAAAAATATTTTTAAAAAAAGAACATTTTCCTTATAAGTAAAAATATCTACTGAGCATCTACCAGGGTGAGGCACAAAACTGGCCATTGGGAATTCAGCCCAAAATCTGATGAGTGCCCATCCTAGCGACGGGATGAGCAGCAGGGGAGGGTGGGGCAGGGAGGGAGGAAGCTACAAAATAAAGTTAGATAACTTCAGATGCTGACTGATCACATCAACTTGTATTTCTAAGGTTGTCTTGCTTGTAGAGTTTTCTCTAATTAAGGTACAAAGTTGGCAAACATTGATGGAGCGATAAAAAGCACACATGGGCTGTGGCTACGAGCGTTTGCTTAGTTGCTTACGATCATTCCTAGCATCCAGGAACCTTTCAGTAAGTATCAATGCTTACTGTTTCCCTCCTCTGCCTCCTTGTAAGTAAAACATGAACTTTGAGAATAGATGTACAATTAGAGACATGTACAACAATATTCTTAAGTTCCATTCGTAATAGCCAAAGCTGGAAATGGCCCAACCAGAATGGATAGACTGTGGTATATTCATATAATGGGATACCTCCCGGCTGCTACATAGCAATTAACAACTTGGATGAATCTCACAGACATAACATTGAGTGAAAGAAGCCAAGCACAAACGACCACATACTATTACTGTCATTTATATGAAGTTCAAGAACAAGCAAAGCCAACCCGGTCACAGAAGACCGTGGTTCCATCTGGCAGGAGCCGCTGACAGGAAGGGGGCGCAGGAGAGCCTTCTTGTGTACTGCCAAGGTTATCCTGAGCTGAATGGTGGGAACAGGGATGTGTGCACAAGTAAGTTAACGGAGAGCACTACAGATCCGTGCACTGTATGTATGTTATGCCACAATTTTAAAAAGTTAAGAATTTAAATGCAACTAGCCAAATAAAGAAGCACATTGGGAATATGAGTATTTCTCACGTAGGATCTCATTTTCAGCCACTGGTGGCTTCAGTGAATGGAAACACTGAACCTCTTCTATCATCAATCATTCATTCATCTACTACGCATTTCCTGATCATCTCCCAGCTGCTGCGCGCCATGCTAGGTGCCCAGAACACATGAATGAACCTGTCAACACAATCCCCACCCAAGGGCATCCCTGAAATGGGCCATCGGCCGTGCAGCTCAGTACCCTGGGGCGGCTGGTGGCAGCTTCTCTAAATATGGCCACAAGGTTCTGTGGGAGTTCAAAGATTTCCACAGGAGAGACCTCAGAGCCTAGTTCTCACCTAGGAACTGAAACATCATGCAAGGTCATCCATTTCTCCTGAGGAACAACATGGGCCATAGATCTCAGATCACACCGCTGAATGGCAATTGATATTTCTAGGTCATCAGGGGTGATGGCAAGTATCCTCCTCGAAGGCTCGTTTGTGACAATGCCAGAGGAAAAGAGTCTAATTTTAGAGAACACAGTGCAGCTTCCACCCTGTGGAGGAACATCCAACAGAAGACTCTTTGTTCTCTCAGCAGTGGCAGTGGTGTGGGAATCACAAAACAACTCCAGCAACTGCCTACCACCCTCATCAAGGGCCCGGGGATTCTGCCACCCAGATGGTTCAAGAGGCAGCCCCATGCAGTATTAATGTATGAAACATGACAAACACTTTGCTCTTGTTTCTCGCGCGAATTAATAATTTAACATGCTTTGAGTTTTAAAGGCTCCAAGTTAATTGATGGTGCATCCAAAATAGCTGTGATCTTCTTGCATTTTTCTGCAAGAAGCATTTTTGTAAAATGCTTAGTGGCAAAATGGGCACAAGCAAGGTGTCTGGGGGCTGCTTTGCCTTACTGAAGAGGTCTGACGACCAAACACATTCCATAATCCCGAAGCTAAGAAGAAAGTCGACCTCTGGAAAGAACAAGAGAACAAGAGAAAAGGCTAGACTAGGAAGGTCAATGATTCCTAACAGTGCTGCAGTTCTCAGTCCCCCTAAGGCTGACCAAGCAATCATTCTGCACTAACACTGACAAGACCAGAAAGGAGGCCCGACGGGACTGGTACTTGGTACCTAGATAGGGCCGATGAGAAGGGTGACCAGATGTCCTGGTCTGTCTGGAGCCAACTCACTTGTTACAAATATCAACAGTGTCCCCTTTAACACTCAAAAGTGTCCCAGATCGGGGCGCCTGGGTGGCTCAGTTGGTTGGGCAACTGCCTTCAGCTCAGGTCATGATTCTGGAGTCCCGGGATCGAGTCCCACATCGGGCTCCCTGTTCGGCGGGGAGTCTGTTTCTCCCACTGACCTCTCTCCTCTCATGCTCTCTCTCTCAAATAATTAAATAAAATCTTTAAAAAAAAAAAAAGTGTCCCAGATCGAAGAATAGATAACATAGTCCCTTAATTAGTAAAGGAAACAATAGCTGGTACACTAGAATCAACACAGCCTTTGGAGGAAAAGGACCAAGTCTTTGTATGTCCTGTGGTTCACCTCAGGCTCACTCAGATAGGGACAGACATCAGGGCCAATAGACCCTGACAGGGAATCCTAACCCTACAAGCATGAAAACCACACAGACGGGGCGCCTGGGTGGCTCAGTGGGTTAAAGCCTCTGCCTTCGGCTCAGGTCATGATCTCAGGGTCCTGGGATCGAGCCCCGCATTGGGCTCTCTGCTCTGTGAGGAGCCTGCTTCCCTCTCTCTCTGCCTGCCTCTCTGCCTACTTGTGATCTCTCTCTGTCAAATAAATAAATAAAATCTTAAAAAAAAGAAAAACCACACAGACAAGGAAAAGTGAAGAACCTCTAAATATTCAAAGACATCCACTCAGGGAGGCGAGAGGGGCTTGGACCACAAAGGCAAGAGGAAGCTCTACCCATGGATGTTGTAATTTCCCAGGGCTGCCATAACGAATTTACCATAAACTGGGTGGCTTAAAACAGAAATTTACTTTGTCTTGGTTCTGGAGGCTGGAAGTCCAAAATCAAGGTGTCATCAGGATTAGCTCCTTCTAGAAGGATCCATGCCTCTCCTAGCTTGTGGTGGTTTGCCAGCAATCCTTCCATCCCAATGTTCCATCTCTGCCTCCACGTTCACAAGGCCTTTCCCTCTGGGTATCTTCATAGCTCTGCATGATCTCTTTTTAATAAGGATACCGGTAACTGGGCCCACACTAAATCCAAGATGACCTCATGAGATTTTAATTACATCTGCTAAGACCTTTTTTCTAAATAAGGCATCTTCATAGGTTCCAGGAGGTAGGACTTCCACATCTCTTTTTTGGAAGCCACCATTCAACCCACTACAGAGGTATGCAAAATAGTGCCTCCATGAGTCAAATTTACCAAAAAATCTTTTTAAATCAAAAGGTCGTTCCAAGCTAAACCTGGAGTGGGGAGGGGGAGGGAAGAAAGAATTGGACTCAACACAGAAGAGAGGGTATAAGTAAACCAAATGCCCAAGGGGTGAGACAACTCCTCTGCACCTGTGGCCACTGTGTCCAATGAGGAGAAGCTAGGACAGGTGACAGTCACACCCCAGTTCTCAACTACAAGGCTTTCCCTGGTTTTCACTGTCAATGGCCTGTGAGGCTCCAGTGTCACCAGGGCTGAAGGTAGCAGAGGTACATCGGACACCCTAATTTTTGGTCACCATATTGACTGGCCCCACAAACACTTTGGGATGGGGGTGGGAGGAAGAGTAAAAGGGGTCTCTTCTCAGGCATGACAGGGACTAAAATGTCAAAATTCCCCAGGGTGTTACTAGACCAAGATCCCCACCTGACCCTGTGAATTAAACACTAATCACCAACCCAATCCAGCACGTCCACGGTCCATCAAATGCCTGCAACTACAAACCCAGGACAAAACAAAATGAATTGATAAGTTCTGGGGCATCTGGGTGGCTCCGTCGGTTAAGCAGCTTCCTTCAGTTCAGGTCATGATCCCAGGGTCCTGGGATCGAGCCCCGTGTGAGGCTCCCTGCTCAGCTCTCCCGCTCCCTCTGCCTGCCGCTCCCCCTGTTTGTGCTCCCTCTCGCTCTGTCAAATAAACAAATAAAATCTTTTAAAAAAATAATAATAATAATTCATAAGTTCTTATATAATCACCTCCGGGACAGGTCATTTCCTTGATCAGAAGCATCACAGACTGCTCATTGCCACAGCAGTAGCTTCCCAGTGGGTTTCCATGTAAACCCAAAACAAAGTAGAAGGTGTTGAGGGGGAGGAATAGATGGGATCAGGTTCAGGAGAAGACATTCCAGATTCAGACAGCACTTCTCCAAGGCTGTTCATGCCTCAGTTCCTGCCTCCTCTCTCCTTAATCCCCCACACACGCCATCACCGCACCCGGCTATCCAGGCTGCCCACACACTGCTGGTCTTGAGCTCTGGCTCATGCTCTTCCTCAGCGTGGAATGCTCTTCCCAGCCCTCTCCGCTCGCTCACCTGCAAACCAGGTGTCCTATCAGGCACACCTCCTCCGAGGTCCTCTTTCTCCACTCCAGTCCAAGACAGCCACTCCTTCCTCTGAGCTCCTAGCACACTAATCTGACCATCCTACCACTCATTCCACAAAATCTGTCATCTCTTAATAAATGTCTGGCTTCCTTCCTACTCCCCATTAGCCCAGAGCCCTTTAAGGAAGGGAGCGCTCTTCACCAAGCATGGTGGCCTCCACTTAGAGTCACAAGGTCTACTAACAAAAGACAAGGTTACTTCTGGGTCCATGAGAAACTCCAGAGACATACTTTAATAGGTAAGTACAACTTCGTCTCTGACCCATTCTTATTTCCTGAGCCTCCAGTGCCAAGAGACATTTTCTAGCAAACTGACCTCCTTCACCTGGAGAATTCCAAATGCCAGCTATAATTAAAACAGCAACTTTATTTTCCAGTGGGTTTCAGAGGGTATGCAGGGCACAGGACCTCACCTTCCTCCAGGTAGCTAGGGAGCAGAGTTTATTTTCAGTGGTTTCCCAGATTTTATGCTCATGCCTCCTCCTCTTGATGCATGGCATATGGGTCTTGAACTCTACTAAAATATTTTTTTGCTTTAATAATTTCTTTAAATGTCTTAACACCTTTCGAGCTAAGTGGAGACAACCGAGAATGTCAAATAACCAAACAGGCATTGAGACAGAAGTTCTCCTCTAAATCAAACAGACATTTTCTCAGAACCAATTTTTAAATTCCTTTGACAAGAAACAACTTATTAACATCCTGATAGGGGGCCTCAGATTTCTTTTATCCTTGGTTATCCAATAAACCAAAGCACAAAAAGGACACCCCCCCCCTAAAAGACGGAGAGTAAGTAGCCTAGGAAATTCTGGAAGTTCTCCTTTTGTATTTTTCCTCTTTTGACTCTGTTTGGTGAGATAATAAGACTGGAAATTTGGGGGAGGAGGAAAGTGATGAGTAAGGAGAAAGAAAACAGCTTTGTAATCTCCTTTGAAAGGTTTTTATTTCACCTATTTTTTTCTTAGAAAAAAAAAAATACAATACTCCTATCTCTACCTAGTTTTTGTTGCAATTTCCAACATTCACAATACTTAGAATACCATATGGTAGGCATCGATTCAACCAATATTTATCACACGTCTGGCACTGTGCTAGGTGCAGAGGAAACAAAATGTGATCAACTCTCCCTTCCAGGAATACGGACAGGCACATGCTGGGAAGGAACTCTAAAACAAGAAACAGGGGCTCCTGGCTGTCTCAGTCAGTAGAGCATGTGACTCTTGGTCTCTTGGTCTTAGGGTTGTAAGTTCAAGCCCCACATTGGGCATAGAGATTACTTTAAAAAGTCTTTTAAAATAATAGTAATAGGGGTGCCTGGGTGGCTCAGTGGGTTAAGGCCTCTGCCTTCAGCTCAGGTCATGATCCCAGCGTCCTGGGATCGAGCCCCACATCAGGCTCTCTGCTCGGCCAGAAGCCTGCTTCCTCCTCTCTCTCTGCCTGCCTCTCTGCCTACTTGTGATCTCTATCTGTCAAATGAATAAATAAAACCTTAAAAAAAATAATAGAAATAATAATAATACAAAATAAATAAGAGTCCTGTCCTCCTGGAGTAGATAGTCTAGAGGACAATGTCAATACTAAAAAGGGGTAGGGGGCAAAAAAGCTCATGGCTTCTTTATATTTGATATTCATTACCAGATTAAATTGAGTTCATGGAGGTAAAAGTCCATTCCTTTGAAACTTTTAAAAACTGAATGTTTAAGGTCACTCTAAGAAAGGGTTAACCAGCTTGCAGTTCTAATTCTATAGATCTGTGGCTAATGTCACAGAATGTCCTAGATCAAAAGATTGCAGAGCTCTCGGTCTCCCTCATTATATAGTCAAGGAAATGGAGGCTCACAAGTTCAGGTTCTGCTGGAGTTGGAAGCAGCCACTAGTGGAGACAAGGGGATTAAACCCCACATCCCTCTGAAGCAGGTACACCACCACGACAGCTGTATTCTCCCCTGCATGATGCCCTTTTCCCTTGGACTCCTCAGGGGGATGACGTAAGGGGGCTGAGAGGAGGGATCACTCCTGTTCCTGTTTGCTGCCACGGCTAATTAAGGATAACCAGTACAGTACGGTCATCAGGGGATCTTCAAATCGCAGACAGTTCCACCACTGACCCCGGCACTAGTCAGACGATAAGGAAGGGTCTCCCCTGATCACCTGAACACCCATTAAACCCCTGAACACCTAGCCCATCTTAGCGTTACTCTCCCTGCCTCATTAGATTCCAAAATAGCACTCTTCTACAACCTGGGCATAATTTCTTTTTTCCTGGGTACCTCCGACAGAGCACCAAGAGACCGGAAAAGCAGGCTGAGACAAGTGGGGTACCATTCGGGGGACTCACAAGAAGAAACTTAAGACAAAAGGACAATAAGAAGATTATTAAAGGAAAAGAGGCGGGGTATGATCAGAATATTCGGTATAAAACCGAGTGTGGGGATGCCTGGGTGGCCCAGTTGGTTAAGTGGCTGCCTTCGGCTCAGGTCATGATCCCAGTGTCCTGGGATCGAGTCCCATATTGGGCTCCTTGCTCTGCGGGGAGCCTGCTTCTCCCTCTGCCTCTGCTGCCACTCTGCCTGCCTATACTCTCTCTCTCTGACAGATAAATAAATAAAAAATCTTTAAAACAAACAAACAAAAAGCCATTGAATCATTAAAATAATGGAAGAGAGGGTCCCAATTTGCAACTAGATTTAATATTCTCGTATTAAAAAAAAACAAAAAAACAAAAAACCGAGTGTGAAGGGCGCCTGGGTGGCTCAGTGGGTTAAAGCCTCTGCCTTCAGCTCAGGTCATGATTCCAGGGTCCTGGGATCGAAGCCTGCATCAGGCTCTCTGCTCAGCGGGGAGCCTGCTTCCCTTCCTCTCTCTCTGCCTGTCTCTCTGCCTACTTGTGATCCCTGTCTGTCAAATAAATAAATAAAACCTTAAAAAAAAAAAATGAAACCGAGTGTGAAACTAGACAGAAACTCAGACAGAGGTCTCTGGCTGACCAAGACTGTTATTTCCAGAGTTTTAGACTTTTGTCCTTACTCTGATCAGTGGCCTTGATCTGCCTGGAAATGGGCAGAACTACAGTGACTAGAGAAACAAACAAGCCATAGTGGTTACCTTTATAGCTACGTAAATGAGCTTTTCCAGTTCTCTTTCATTCTGAGCCTTCAGATTCCCAAAGAAGAGTGAGAAGAAAGAAGAAAAATATGGACAATGTGAAAAAGGAAAAGCCCCATCCGTGGTGGTCTCGCCTACCATCGGGATCGACTACATCTGTGAAATCACATTTGAACTCAAGTCTTCAGTCCCTACAGCACGTTCGTGCGCCACAGGACCCACATTCCATCTTTGAGGATACCAGTGGGACTCCTCTGATGGAGGGTTGGCACCTTTCCTAGGACAGGACGGGGTTTGTTTTGCATAATCAATTCCTTTGTTTTATAGTCCTGTATTCTTAGGGCCCTCTGGGGCTGGCAAGCATATAAATTCTTCTACGTAACAGCCCTTGATAAAGATGCTACAGTCACGGTCTATTGATAAATCCATTATCAATAACAATTCCCTCCTCCACAGCAGATGAGCAGCCCACACTAGACAGGACAGGCCTGGATTTCAACTTTTTTCCTTCTTGATAGGTTGCTATTAAATCCCTCCCTGAGGCATCTTTCTCTCAGCCCTCTTCTGTCCTCCTTCCATTTCTTCTTCTTCTCTTTTTTTTCCTTAACCCTGCTCTGCCATGCTCTTTTCTTGCCCAAAGTCTATTTACCTTTTAAATCAAAGACTTTGAATATATTATTTTCCAGGGGAATTTTCAGGCTGCTCTCATTTACTTCTAGTAACATAGTTCTAATTAGACGGAGCAGGTCAAATACACTTGTTTTACTCCTCTCAGTAATTCCACCAGTGGAGGGAAAGGAGTTCCGGAACACAAAGAGGCTACAATCCCGCAGAGATAAAGAACAGGAGGAGATACCAACTCAAGAAAGATTTCAACAAGTTTTTGGAAAACAAAGGCAGGTGGAAGAAGGAAACTGAATGGACTTAATCTCAACAGGTCGAAGGAGGAGGATGATAAGGGAGGATTCACTGCCGAGCTCCAAGGCACTCAACACTTCTGAGCAACAGGTGCACGGGGCGGGGGAGGGGAACAAGATCTCCTACAAAGTAACGAGGTAAGTGGCATCACACTTCATTACCTAGAGACCAACAGATACATTCTCTCACATTTGAGACATCATTCATTTCAATTTAACATTCTCTATGTAGTCAAACTATCAACCAAGAGAATAAAGTCATTTTCAAGCAAACAATTTAAGTAGGCTCTACATCCAGTGTGGAGCCCAACGTGGGGCTCGAACTCACAACCCTGAGATCAACACCGGAGCTGAGATCAAGGGTCTGAGGCTTATCTGACTGAGCCATCGAGTTGCTCCTCAAAAATACACTTTTTAAAGAAGCTACCACAGAATGTGTTACAGCTAAATAAATAAATGACATGACCTCTATGGAAAATGGAATGTAACCACAAGAGTGGTCAAATCCTAGGACCTCCCTAAAGAGGAACCAACCAGAGCAGGAATGAAAGAGGTCTCAGAGGGGCAAATCAAACTCTGAGGAGCTTTCCTGTTGAGATGTCTGGGAAACAATATTGATAGATATCGACAGACCTATTGGAATCTCTGGGAGAAATAAGCAGTAGATAACATGAAGTACTGAGCAAAATTTTTTAAAGGCCATTATGACCTCTAGGCAAATAAAACAATGTACAAGAAATAAATATAATCACAGTACATAAGGCGGCTCAAAAGTAAATGATACCTAGTCTTAATAATAAAAACACTGACAAAGGATTTAACCAAAAATGGTGATATAGTTATATTGAGAAAATAAGAGGGGAGTGGATGAGGGGTGGGGTATAAATATTTAAATTCAATCAGCTATATCAGAAAGTTGATCTGTAATATCTAATACTGCCTAAGAAGTAGATTTTTTTTTTTAAATATGGTGATATAGAAGGAAACCAAAAATCTCTAAAGTGTCTGCTTCTGAAAAGCTGGTGTGGGAAAGGAGAGGAGAAGGACACTTTTAGTTATATTTTACTCCCACTGTTTTCCTTTAAGAAGAATAAAATTAAATTTAAAGATTTGTGTCCTATTTATATTCTGAATTAACGTTTTTACAAGACCTGCAATAATCTTGTAAATAGCATAATCGTATTGTGTTGCATGATTTTATTAAAAGCATTTTATTAAATGCAAACTTTGAAAATATACCACCGTTAAAAAAAAAAAAAAAAAAAAAAAACAAGGGCAGGAGTGCATTTAACAGCTACATCTGCTCCTCCAATCCTCACAACCTGGTAAATTAGCTATTACCTCCCGCAGATGACACAGGTTTAACTTGAACCTCCACCCGAGGCTTCTGGCTTCCAGGTGCCCCATATCACACCACTGATACCACCTCTCTCTGCCCTACCCAGGCCTCCCAATGCTGATACCCCTAAGTTCTGCCTACAAATATGTAGGAAGACATGACCCTTCCCAAAGCAACAGATCCACAATCCGACTCCACCCCACTTAGCCCTCCCTCCCACCCCTGCATAAAATCAGGCCCCTGGTCCATTCCAGCTGGACTAGCTATGAAAGCAGACTATGCTCTGCTACCCTTTCAATGCCACGGGGTTAGGCAGAGCTCCAGCC
The DNA here is from genome assembly GCF_002288905.1 of Enhydra lutris kenyoni. NCBI lineage: Eukaryota > Metazoa > Chordata > Mammalia > Carnivora > Mustelidae > Enhydra > Enhydra lutris. The sequence goes on from NW_019154111.1 coordinate 3,293,063, forward strand.
CTCGTTCCCAGAGGCATGTGACCCCTTCCATGCGGTGGAGAGCTAATCGGAAGGAGGGGAGATCCAACCCAAGGGCCCCCTCGTGTTCCAGGTGGCTCATCAACTGCTCTCAAACTGTGTGGTCCTGGCTCCCTTCACCAGCCCTCCTCTCTCTCACCCCACCCCCATTGCTGAGACTGGACCAAACAGGGAATCTCCAAGATAGGAATTCCCCACTGAGGACATTTAGCAAACACATCTGCTATATGCAACAAGCATATTAATTACACTGTTGGCTGAGTGCCAACAGGAGCTGTAAGGCTGCACAGGACCTGTGACTTGAAAAGGGTTTAGACCCCACCCACGTGCCCCAGAGCTCCTCAGTCCCCGCCCCCAAGGCCCGATACCCGCAGGTCTGTACCTAGAAGCTCTCTGGCAACCAGAGCTCTCTGGGACCATAGGGGACAGACAGGAAGCGCCTTAACACAAGGAGGATTCTCGGATTAACAGCTCATGAGCCGGCTGGAGAAAGCAGAAGCGTTTTCTGCAGTTTCCCAGAGTTCTGTTGGGCCTGAGCCCCAGCTGCCCGCAGCAATAACCCACTCAGCGACTCTCCCATCCCATTCCCTGCAGGGCTTCCTCCTGTCCTCACCTCGGGGTGCTCTTGGAGGGACCTCGAACTAAGACAGGGGCCTGCCTGACTCAGCAAAATGTCTTGGGAGCCAACTGTGCCCAATAATGGTCCTTGGGGACCTGCTAGGATAGGAGACACACATAATTAGCATGTTTTTTAATGCAAAAAACTGTTAGATTTCCTGAAGTGCCTTGGACAAAGCCCTTTTTCATTTTGTTTATACTGTTTTCTTCACACCATTCCTTCAACACCCTTTTTTCTTTGCAAAGGCAAAATCTATCTGACCACAGAGTCGAAACACAACAATTAATAAGGTCTGAAATAATGAGGGCTCGTGATCATTTACGGATGTTCATACCCCAGTGTGGCCTTTTTAGCAGAATCTGTTCCTCCTGCACAGCCTGCCTAAGATCCTGCCAACAGCAAGCCCAGAGCTTCCGGCCCAGGTCAAACATCACGGATTGCAGGATCGCGGTCATCACCATCATGAACCGTGGAAATCTTCCGGTAGGCTCAGCATTCAAACGCTTAATGTATATGAACTCATTCATTCGCGAAGTCGGATTATTATTCCCCCAGCCACACAGGAGATGGAGAAGTGGAGAATAAAACCGGCCACCTTACCTCCAGGCCCTGATTCTAGGTGTGAAGGGAAAAGGGCCCTTCCCAGCAGAGCCCACCATGGTGGGGAGGCATCCTGAAGTCGCAGGTCAGCCCCACCAGAGAAGCCTTAAATAGAAGGGGCGGAGCAGGGGTGGGGACAAGCCGGATGGAAGCATTTAAGTGTGGAGAGACACCCCCCCACCACCACACAGCATCCGAGCCTTACCACTCAGCTCCCTCCCAGGGGAAGGAGTCCTTGCAATACAATAATTCCATAAAATTGCACAGGAGACTGTAAGTCATGTAATATCTTACTAATATTCTACTCCACCGCAGATGCCACACAGAAGTTCCCTGATCCAGAAACATATCTCTACGTCCCCATCTCATTGGAATTTCATAGCCAAAGAAGTTGGCATCAGCACCCCAGATGAACTAAAGCATTTGATCCCAGCAGCCTTCTTGGTCTTGTGAGACATTGTCACTCTGTCCCCAGACTTCTTCCCACCTCCTGCCTCCATCTCCCAACATCCCGTCGGTGCTGCCCCTCCCACCCTGGGCCACACGGAGGTCAGACCCACCTCTGCTTTATTCTTAGGGCCGTGTTGGCGCAAAGACCAAGTGTGTGGTCTTTGGCTAATGAGAAAAGAGCAGCCCCCTTAGGCAAACAACGCATTCCATCAGGGCCAGCTGGACAAAAAGAAGTTTCTCAGTGGTTCAAGCCGAGAAGCAGGCCAGGGTGTTGGAGTTCTGTCTAAGCTAGGCAACAGCAGTCCCATGTTAGCACAAAACATCACCTATCACATTGAATTCATGTTGTTATTGGAATCTTACTGGTTTTGTCACTGTATCTGTTTTTAATGTGTCAATTTCTTTTGGTTTTATGGATACGTAAGAGCTTTACATATTAGGAGTTTATACCTCGCTTCACTTTATACACATTTAAATAAAATTACGATAAAGTAACTTCAGTTGACGCTGCAGGTCCACGAGGACCACCCCCCAATTTAAACACTACCCTAAACCTTACAGATGGGCCTGGTTTCTCAGAGGTCAAGGCCCAGTTAAGGCCGTTCTGTGTAGTCCCCTAGGGAATGCTCCAAGCAGAGACCCAATGCATTGAACTTTGCCCCTCATTCATCTGACCCCCATTCTTAGGTCTCAACAGGTCTTTATCCCTTTGTCTTTCTTTCCCAGACTATCCCCCCAACCCAAGTTTTCAAATTCCTTAAGGCAACTCTCGCTTTTCAGCAAAGCCAAGGAAAGTTGGAAAGCACAGGACTGACATTTGGGAATGCTCCCAATCCAGTAACTCGGATTCCACTCTTCCATTCTCTCCCTCAAATAACCCTAAGCCAGCTTTTCTGCTCACCCCTACCATTAACATGGAAGTCTCCTCTGCCCACTGAGCTCTTTCCCAGGGTCTGCCTGGTCCCCAAGCCCCATTCCAACTGACCTTCTCTTCTCCTTTCTGCACTAGCACCCGCCCTGTCTGAATCACCCACTGTGGCCTCTTCCTGTGTGATACTCCTCTAAAGTAACCAAAGTTGCAACAACACTCCCCAGAGGGTTAATACACTCTTGAAGAACAGGAAAAAATCCTACCTTATTTTTTTTTAAGAGTTTTATTTATTTATTTATTTGTCAGAGAGAGAGAGAAAGCACAACAGGGGGAGCAGCAGGCAGAGGGGGAAGCAGGCTCCCCACTGAGCAGGGAGCCCAATGCAGGGCTCAATCCTAGGACCCTGGGATCATGACCTGAGCCAAAAGCAGACACTCAGCCGACTGAGCCACCCAGGCGTCCCCCTGCCACATTCTTTATTCCCCTGAATTCCCTTGACTTACCCACTAACAGTAGAGTCTGTGCTAATGGTTTATATGTGGCAGGATATTTGGGATGGATCCTAGGGGCTGGAGTGAAGAATTAGGGGAGAGAGAAAGCCACCACAAAGGTGTATCAATGACCAGGTCACTGTATGGCTCACCAGGGCTCAATCACATTGGGCCCCTTGAAGATGAACAGACTAGGCCTCAGAATCATTCACCCAAATGACAGAAGGAGAGAGCATTTTATCACCAGTTCCCATCCCTTACTGGCCAAGGATTGACCCATGGGGTGTCGATTTCTTTGCACTTCCAAGTGGCACAGACATGAGATCCAGCAGGCCTTCCAAGGGTGATTTCCAGAAACCCTTGGGCAGAGAGAGAGACGTGGTGCAGCTGAAGCCAGACGCTGTTGGTTACACCCGTGTGAGGCTGGTGGCCCAGCAATGGCTGGGGTACAAGATGGCAGAGAGGATGTGAGGCGGGACCCAAAAATGTCAGGGATGTCCCCTCAGCAAGTAGCACAATGTGATGCTTAAAGCAGGTTCCTACTAGTGGAATGGATTCAAACACTTCTTCCTTGAGGCCTTCACACATTAACCAGTGATTTTCTTTGGCCATCCACTGTCAGACCTGGAAAACTCAAGGCTTTCTCTTTACGCCAATTATATGCCATCTTTGATCCCTATACTAAAATGCCCTTAACTGTGAAAAATAGCAAGACAATAGGCTCATGCTTTTAGATTTTTACATAGCATTTCTGTACACAAGTTATATTACCTAAATAATCTCCTCATGGCCTCAGGTGGCCCAATTACTGTACTTGCAAATCAGAGGTTACTCAGCTCACGTGGTGATAAAACAGTGACCACAGAAAATGTTTCTTTTTCCAACTCAATTCTGCAAGCATTTCATGGGTCTCTATTACATGCAACATGCTGTTTTGGTGCTAAAGAGATGTGACGAGTATGCTGTTGTCTCAGGCCTCAGGAAGCTTAGTTGGGGGGCGCCTGGGTAGCTCAGTAGGTTAAGCCTCTGCCTTCAGCTCAGGTCATGATCTCAGGGTCCTGCGATCGAGCCTGGAATCGGGTTCTCTGCTCAGCAGGGCGCCTGCTTCCCCACCGCCCCCCTGCCTGCCTCTCTGTCTACTTGTGATCTCTCTCTGTCAAATAAATCAAATCTTTAAAAAAAAAAAAAAAAAGTAGCAGCAGCTTAGTTGGCCTGAGATGGCCCAAATCACCACCAAGGTAGACAACAATCGGGGCCCCAGAGAAGCAGACACACTGAAGGAGTTCTGAGGGAGGGGTTCCCCTTCCAGTGGGGATGGACTCTGATTGGTCACTCTAATCACCTTCCTGGAAGGATGCTCCCAGAGAGAGACATGACAACGGGAAGAAGAAAGGGCCCCAACAGTGTCATTCGGCTGAGCAATGCCCTCGCTTGGGCCCTTCCACACCTTTCTAATCCAGTGGTTTTCAAGTCTGATGGTTTTCAAGTTTGATGGTTTTCCAAGCTGTGTTATGTCCTGGGATCTCAGGGAACAGATGGACAGCGAGGGGACAGATGGGACAGAGCACAGAGATCTGAGCGGCCCCCTCCCACTTTAACTAGAGCAGCTGAGTCAGAACAAAATGAACACCACTGTTAAACAAGCATTTAAACAGTACAAACCACTCTTGGAGTTGGAGGGACCCGTGCGGGAGTTGAAGTTCCCCCCTCCCCCGCCAACCAGCCACCTGAACAGGCCTTGGGCCTCACCCTCAGCCTTCGGCGGCTCTCAAGAGACATCCAACTCTTCCTGCCAACTCAAGATTGTGAGACAGCTTCAGGGAAATCTACATACTATTTGGAAACAAGGCAAGCAGTTGCTGATCGGCAGTGGGCTGCATCTGGCTAAAATGCAAAGTAAGTTCCCAAGTCACAATAATTTCCCTCCTTTTCCTCCTCTTCCCTACAGGAGAGGCCTGAGCAGTAAGATAAATGAAACAGGCTTCCTGGCCACTCACCCAGCAAAAGCCATTTCTCACCCTGGCCAACTGGATGAGGGGCTCCTTGCAGAACGGAATTCCTGGTGTCGAGAAACCTCCACGTTGAGTTCTCTCCCCTAATGAACGAGAGGAAGAGCTTCGATGTTACGGGGCCTCCCGAGGTCCCGCAGAGGCATGGAGCGGGAGATGTGGAGATGTGCTCCCGTCAAATGTGGAGCAAGAGGGAAAAGGAAGAACACACCGGCACTTGGGCTGCAACTGCTCGATTTTTCAATTCTAATCCTGTAGTAAGACGTAGGGAGGTGATTTCTGGAAATAAACTGTTCCAAACCGAATAAATCTTCCAGAGAAGACTTAGCCCAAAAAGCATATGAAAAGGTCCTGCGTGAGTTAATTCTTCCTGACCACCTATCACTGGGTTTATATCATCCAGGCAAAAACTAAGGATCAGGTGTCCACAAATAGCAGGAAAAAATAATTATTGACTTTGTAAACTGTGTATCCCTCACACGTCTAATCTAAAGACTAATGTTTCTGGGTTTGTCATGAAATGCCAAAATTGTTAACTTTGGCTCCTTCTTAAATTAGGAGACACACTTTGGTTTACTGAAGGGTGTAATCAGAATGAAAATATTGATATATGCAAAGACGCATTTCTAGTGATTGAAAAGTAAATAGAAACGTAATTCATGACAGTCTCCATCCGCCAACTCTTTCCTCCCAGGATTATTATTAAGTGTTCTAGCACTATTACATCTGTGGAAAGGACGGACCATCTTTTCAGCTCTGACTCTTCCTCGTTCTCTTTTTAATCCAGAATTAACATTAGAAAATCCCCTCCACCTTTTTAAAAAATTTTATCTATTTATTTGAGAGAGAGAAAAGAATGAGAGAGCACAAGCACGGGGAGCGGCAGAGGGAGAGGGAGAAGCAGGCTCCCCGCTGAGCAGAGACACCCCCCCCCTCCAGGTGGGGCTGGATCCCAGGACTCTGGGATCATGACTTGAGTTGAGTCACCCAAGCTCCCCTCCCCTCCACCTTTCAACAATTGTCTTCTCTGATTCTCTGCAAGCTGGTTTCTCCATAGCTGAGGCAAGACACAGCCCCTATCTAAGGAACATCCCCTAGGCCCAGAATTGTTAGCAAAGATACCATTCGTGAAGCAATCCCATAAAACACAAATGGAAAGTTAATGTATTAGATAAACGAGGATGGCAGATGCCATATTCTTCAAGCGGCAGGCAGAAGCTTCACAAAGTCTGTCTTAGCTCAGCCGCCCCACCAAATTCCACAGGCTGGGCGCTTGGACAACACGCATTTATCTTCTCACAGCTCCGGAGGCGGGGACGTCCAAGACCAAGGAGACCAAGGTTCTGGCAGGCTTGGCTTTCCTGCTGTGTCCTCAGGCAGCCTCTCCTCTACGTGGGCCGTGGGAAAAGAGCAACCGGGCTCTCTGGTGTCTCCTCTTCTAAGGGCGCCAATCCTTTCAGCTCGTGCATTTAACCTTAACGACTTCCTTGCTCCACAGGCAGCCACGCTGGGGCTTCAGGCTTGGATGTATGAATCAGGGGAGCAGGGAGAGCACAGACGTCCGGTCCGTAATGATGCCTGCGGAGGAATGGATTATTCTCTGTACTTGAAGGTAAAGTCTCTACTCTGTGCGTATTTACTCATCTCCTGCTACGTCCCAGGCGTTTCTTTGGTGGTGGAAGGAAAGCCAGGAGGAGGGTGAGAACTGCAGGAAGGCGAAGCATGGATGAGCTTCGGGTCTTAACTAAGCGGCTTCTCCTCTTCAGGCCTTTAGTTTTCTATGTGGACCTGCAGGCGCGTTTACTGACTGTCAAAATGCCGCGTGGGCCCATGAAGTCCGATGACCCACGTGGAAGCAACACAGTTCAAATCAGCGTTCACATGTCCTTCTCCAGCAGTGTACATTCTGAATTGTGTTATCGAACTTCCACAGCATATTTATCAGAAAAGGTTCTTTCTTCAATCAGTAAATGACTCTGTAAGCCTTCGAGGGCAGGGCCTGGACTTACTCCATTGAAACCCCAGCTACAGAGCGTCTGGACATTCATACAATTGTAGAATGAATAAAGAAACTACAACCACATACCAAACTTTTTAAATATTATTTTAAACAAAAGTGTTAAAGAAGTAAGTTCCTGCAGTGCCTCGGGTGGCTCAGTCATTAAGTGCCTGCCTTCGGCTCAGATCATGATCTCAGGGTCCTGGGATCAAGCCCGGCATCAGGCTCCCTGCTCAGTGGGGAGTCTGCTTCCCCTTCTCCCTCTGACTGCCTCTCTGTCTACTTGTGTTCTATCTCCCTGTCATATAAATAAATAAAATCTTTTTTTAAAAAGTTCCTAAAATCTAATTATTATCTTTCCTACCGTGTGCTTTCTTTGTCCTATAAATTAGCTTTTTTTAAAAGTGGTGTCAGATTCTCATCTTTTAATCAACAGATCAGAAATTCTCTAAAATCCTATTGGATTTTTTGCGGAAGCAGCAATTGTTGACTTCTGTACCGACATCGTCGAAAGCCACGGTGCCTGAGTGCACAGTGCCCCACCTCAGGCCACGGCACGGGTCTTAGGACGAACGGCACGGGTCTGACTTGTGATTCAATGACCGTTTATGAAGCCCCTGCAGTTTTCCAGGCACCGTCCTAGACAGTGAGGAGGAACCGGCCTGGTCCCTGCCTTTACGATGCTTACAATCTAGGAAAGGAAAGTCACATTAACAAATGCACAGCTGTCGACTGGGTTGAGTGTACTGAAGGGAAGGAACAAGCCGGTGAGGAATGGGGGAGGAGGGAGGAATTCAAAGTAACTGTAGCTCCTCCACAATCACAAGTCCAGCAGCACAATGTCCACCACCTCCTGAGTTTCCCACTTAATCCCCCCAGTGATATATCTCAACAACCCCGCAACCACGCCAAGACATACAATTTTTGACATTGAGCCCATCACCCTTTCACTGTTCCCTCATCCCCTCCTGGCCTTTCTTCCCAAATATCCCAGTGTGGATGACAGAGACAGTCACCAGATCACTCTTGCCAACATCCTCCCCGCCCCCTCCTCCCTTTGGCTTCCCCGTCCTCCCAGCCAGCAAACTCCTGCCGATCTCAAACTCGGTCTTCTCCATGCTTTCACCCACGCAGCAGAGAACCACTAGAAAAACACGCAATCATGCCACACCGGTCCCGAATTAAACTTGGAACCACAAACCCCAAGGGAACCCTTAATGCTGCCCACAAGGACCCCGTATTTCACACTTCTTCCTTCTCTTCACCCCTCCACGACCTGCTCACCTGGCTCACCCTGAGGTGATGATCTTACATCCCGCAACACGGACAGCTGATGGAACTGACAGAATCCCCACGGACTCCCACTACCTACACTACCTGCGCTACCTGTGCTACCTATGCTACCTACGCCACCAGTGCGTGGCCCACCGCCATCCCGCACTGTGCCTCCTACTACTATTACAGATGAACTCACGCACACCCATCTCCTGCGAACTTGGGCGCCAGATCCCACGCCTGGAGGCCTAGGCAGTGACTTCACTGGATTCTCCCCTTCTCCACTAGACCATTCCCATCATCATTCAAATCTGCTGCTATTTTGCCCATCTTTGAAAATCCCTCTCCTAGATGCCCTCCTCACTCCAAGTAATGCTCCATTCCTCTACTACCTTTGTTACAAACCACCTCTGACTCATTCTCTACTCTCCATCTCTAGTATCTCTCCTTCCAGCCTATCATAACCTGTCCCAACCAGACTTTTGCTTCTCTACCACCATAACCACCAATAATCTCCAAAATTCCAAACCCAAAGGGAAGATCTCACTTCATTTCATTTGATCAACCACCAATATTCAACAAAGACCGCTTCCTCTTCCTGAAAACACTTTTCTTCCCTTGACTTCCAGAACACTGACAATTCCGAGACCTCATTGACCACTCCGTCTTGGTCTTCCTTGTCCTTGACTTCCTTATGCTGTAGCGCACCCAGCCTCAGTCCCTGGGCCTTTAATCTTCCCCTACTCATTTTCTGAGACTCTCATCTAAGACCAGCTTTAACCACCATCTTTGCTGACAACTCTCAAGTTTATGTGCCCAGCTCGCTCAGCTAGATCCCCAGACACATATAACCAAATGCCTACTCTTCAATGTCTAACAGACATAGCCAACTTAATATGCTCTAGGCCAAAGACTTAATGTCCCCAAAGCCTGCTCTAACCATTGTGGTCTCCATCTTGGTTGATCGCAACTCCATCTCTGCTGAAGCAAAGACAATGGAGCCTTTCCTGAGTCCTCTTGTTCTCTCACCTCCCTCTCACCCAATCCATCTGTAAATCCTGTTCACTCTACCTTGAAAATATCCCCAGAACCCAACGACTTATCACCACCCGCACTGCCAACAAGTCTTGCCCATCATCATCTTGTCTATATTGTGGTAATAGCTTCCTAACCGATCACCTTGCTTCTGCTGTTGGCCCCCTACTGTCTGCCATCAACACAGCAACCAGAGTGATCCAGTGGCTCCCCATCTCACAGTGAAAGCCACAGATCTTGCAACGGCCCTACATGAACACATCTCCTACTGCTCAGCCCTTCATTCCCTCCCTCCCTCCACTGGCCTCTTGGCTATTTCCCAAACAGACAAGACCTACTCTAGCCATAGAGGTTTTACACAGACTGCTTCCTCACTCTCATCCCTTTTTCTCCAGAAATCTCTAGGTCCAAGTCCTTTATCTACTTCAATCTCATGTTCTTGGTGAGTCCTTCCCTGTCTGGCATATTTAAAATTGCAAACCAGTGTCCCTACTCCACACTTCCTACACCCCATCCCTTGCTCCATTTTTTCCCAAAACACTCATCAGTTTCCAACAGTAGACAATTTACTCATCCTGATTATTATCTCCCCACCAGATGTAGGTGTGGCCAGGGAAGGGATGATATTTATCTTCTATTCATGAGTCTCAGGCACCAAACCAGTACCTGGCACCCAGTAAACACCCAGTAAATATATGCTGAGTGAATGCAAAAGTGAGAAGCAGGGGTACCTACCAGTTAGGGGTTGGACTCTTGGTTTCGGCTCAGGTCGTGATCTCATGGGTCATGAGATCAAGCCCCCCGTGGGATCCACACTCAGCAGCAAGTCAGCTTGAAGATTCTCTCCCTCTGTCCCTCTCCCAACTCACACACCCACTCTCTCTCAAAATAAATAATCTTTAAAGAAAATTTAAAAATTTAAAATTTAAAAATTCAAGGTAAAAAAAAAGAAGTGAGAAGCAGGGACACCATTACTAAATACCACAATGAGAATACGCATCGTTTATCGGAGAGAGTGAAGACGGCGATGAAAAGAAAGGACACTGTGGCATTTATTAACACATTTGCAAAAATCATGTTTATCAAATTATCTGGTTGTTACTTTGGAAAGTGGCCTGAGGCCAAAAGAAGACTCCAGATACCTGGTAACTTGAGGAGAGTTTAAGAATTTCTAAAACTGTCCTATAATCCATCAACCCCCTCCAGAAACTAAATGACCATAAGCTTACACTCCTGGGGTACATGAGGAGGGGGCGGGGCTCACCCAAATCCTTGATTTCTTTAAAGTGTCATGGTTTATTTTTTTAAGGTTTTTCATTATTTATTTGACACAGAGAGAGAGAGAGAGAGAGTACAAGCAGACAGAGTAGCAGGCAAAGGGTGAGGGAGAAGCAGGCTCCCTCCGAGCAAGGAGCCCGATACGGGGCTCAATCCCAGGACCCCAGGATCATGACCCAAGCTGAAAGCAGTTGCTTAACCAACTGAGCCACCCAGGCTCCCCTATTGTGTCATGTTTTAGCTTAAAATTTCTATATTTTGAATTCCACTGTGTAATACATCCATTTATTTTAATATAAAAACAATGTTAAATTATTTAGTAGTTTAATTATTCGATTTCCCAAACAATCTTAGAGTAAAATTCACAAACCACAAAGGGTTTGCCCTGGGCATTACATACTCCTTGGGAGTAGGGGACCCCACTTTGAGAACCACTTTAGAACTGCAGGACAACTATGACCAATGCAAAGCCAAATGGAAGCAAAACTACAAACCAGCCTATTTTACAACGTTGCCTTGGCTGACCCTAACTGACCATTTTCAAAGATCCTATTAAAAGGCCCCTTTGAATTAAACAAACTGTAAATTCCTGGCTTTGCTTTCGTAGTCTGTAATGACCACACACTCTGTTCTAGAGCTATTTAGAGCAGCTGCTTGTCCCATTTTATGTTTTCCCCCGAACATCCTTTAGCAGCTCTAACTTGGAAGAAGTCATTACAACTGATGAGAGAAATTAAGGAGAAGAGTATTTTTAATGAAAATGATATCAATGTCCATTTCCATTTGTGGCTAAATAAAGCAAAAGAAATAAAATGTTCCATCTTTTAGATAAAATCTTGGGGTAGAGGAGAATGAGCTCAGACACTACAGCTCAGACACTATAGCTAACCCTTCCCTTACCCCACACGCATTCCCACTCTCGGCCTCCTCTTTCCTCTCCTTCCTCCTCCATCATGCCTTAACGTTTGGACAAAAACCCACATTGGGATCAGGAGTAATAATCTGCTGGGGTGGGTTTAAGCCTGCTTCCAACTGTTTCAGAGCAACCGTTCTCAAACCCCATGAAGACTTATGACTTTCAGCCCACATTATGGGCTGAATTAGGTATCCAAAGAATTCCTATTTTGGGGATGGGGTCTTCAAAGAGGTAATCAGATTCAAACAAAGTCATTAGAGTGGGCTCTAATCCAATATGGCTAGTGACCTTATAAAAAGAGTAGATTAGTGGAGCACCCGACGGGCTCAGTCAGTGCAGCATGCGACTCCTGATCTCTGGGATTTGAGTTTGAGCCCATGCTGGGTGTAGGGATAACTTAAAAATCTTTTAAATCTTAAAAAAAAAAAAAAAAAAAAGACATTAGGACACAGGAAGAAGAAGGCCAGAAGCCAAGGAGAAAAGTCTCAGAAGAACCCAACCCTACCGGCCCTTGATCTCAGACTTCCAGCTTCCACAATCGTGAGAACACACATTTCTGTTCTTCAACCTGCCCAGTCTGCGGCACTTTGCTACAGCGGCCCCAGCAAAACCACAGACGCAATTCAGGAATGAGGAAGGTGAGGGTAAGAAGGAAGGCAGGTCTTTGACGACAGGGTCCGGATGGCAGAAACAGAGTGACAGCCAGAGGGAGAATCCAATCCTGGAAATCTGATTATGTTTTGGACCTAGAAAGGATCCTGCTTTGCTCTACTGTCATCCTCTCCTGACATCCACTAATACATCCTCATACCTGGAAAGGAATTTCACCTCCTCTGCTTCCAAGAAAGGTTTTCTGGAGCCCCACAGGAGGCCTAGATCAACCTTCCATGGATCACTCTACAGGAAATGCAGGGCTGGAAACAGGTCCCTTAACACTCCGCAGCAGAAGCCGGGACAACCTACCCCCTGCGAGCGGCCAGGGAAGGCCAAGGCTTTGCCAACTGCCCAGCAGGCACTTTAAACACAATCCTCAGGGTGACTGGGTGGCTCAGTGGGTTAAGCGTCTGCCCTTGGCTCAGGTCATGATCCCGGGGTCCTAGGATCAAGCCCTGTGTCGGGTTCCCTGCTCAGCGGGAAGCTTGCTTCTCCCTCTCCCGCTTCCCCTGCTTATATTCCCTCTCTCGCTGTCTGTCAAATGAATAAATAAAATCTTTAAAAAGAAAAAAAAAAAGAATGACTGTTTAACAATTTTTAAAAATAAATAAATAAATAAACACAATCCCCTTTGTTTTACATTCACAACTGGTCAGATGTCTGACCCAGCTCAGGTTAAACTAAAATACCAGTAGCAAAAACTTGAAAAATGCAGGAACATGTTCTCAGTTGTGCATGGCAGGAGGTGAGGAGGGAAGAAAGAGAAAAAATAATTTCCAGTTTGACACCCAGTTGCCCCAAGTGAAGAAGGCTCTGTTCTCTTTTATTTTTTTTTAAGATTTTATGTATTTATTTGACAGACAGAGATCACAAGTAGGCAGAGAGGCAGGCGGAGAGAGAGAGAGGGAAGCAGGCTCCCTGCTGAGCAGAGAGCCCGATGCGGGGCTCTATCCCAGGACCCTGGGATCATGACCTGAGCCGAAGGCAGAGGCTTTAACCCACTGAGCCACCCAGGCGCCCCAGAAGGCTCTGTTCTCTTAACAGTGAACGTGTACAGACAAACTGATTCCATAGAGGGGCCTCTGGGTGGCTCAGTTGGTTAAGCCACCGACTCTTTTTTTTTTTTATGGATTTTATTTATTTATTTGACAGAGAGACAGAGAGCACAAGTAGGCAGAGCAGCACACAGAGGGGGGAGAGGGAAGCAGGCTCCCCACTGAGCAGGAAGCCCAATGTGGGGCTTGATCCAAGGACCTGGGATCATGACCTGACCCGAAGGCAGCTGCTTAACCCACTGAGCCACCCAGGCAACCCAAGCCACTGACTCTTGATATCAGCTCAGGTCGTGATCTCATCCTGAGACCAAGCCCAGCATCAGGCTCCACACTCAGTGGGGAGGCTGCCTGAGGACTCTCTCCCTCTTTCCCTTGCCCCCTGCCCCACTTGTGCATGCTCTCTCTCTGCCTCTCTATCTATAATAAATAAATAAGGAGCATCTAGGTGGCTCAGTTGGTGAAGCGTCTGCCTTTGGCTTAGGTCATGATCCCAGGGTCCTGGGATCGAGCTCACAGTCCCTGCTCGGCAGGTAGCCTGCTTCTCCCTCTCCCTCTGCCCCTCCCCCTGCTCGTGTTCTCTTTCTTTCTCTCTTAAATAAAATCTTTAAAAATAAAATAAAATAAAATAAACAAGTCTTTTAAAAAAAATTGAATCCTTAGAGGATCCTGAAGCTAATGAACCCTCTTTTCCTTGCTGTGAGAAGGGTGTTTACCAGGGAAACCTTATAATTCCAGCACTAATACAGTCTCCATAAAATCTGTCAATAAATCTTCAAAGAAAGTCTGTCAGCAATCCTGTTATTAAATAAATGGAACAACATATTGCAAGGTACAAATTCAAAGAACACACCACATTATTGTATAAATTCAGGTTTCTCCCAAGTCAAGTTTTGTCCCTGGAAGCTGTGTGAAAGCCAAACAATAGCACGAGAGTCCCCCACCCAAGCTCAGGGTTAAAAACTCACTCAGCCATTCAACCAATGTTCAGAGAGCACCTACTATGTGCCACGCAGGTGATGCAATGGAGATGAACAGACGAATGAGATACAGACCCTGTCTTCAAGGAATTCATTACCACATATGGTAGACAAACAGCTCAATCAGTAGATCATAATGGGGTCTGACGCACACCCAAAGAGAGACAGGGTGGAAGCAGAGATGAGAGCCGGGGGAGGTTGTCCTCGCACGCTGGATGCGCAGGCACTCGAACTTTAATTTCTCAACTTGGTCTGACAATCTGTGTCCACTGCCAAAGTTCCTCTCTTTCCCACTGCCATCGTGATTCAACATGTCTACACAGGTCTCTGGCTTCCAAAGTCCTCAGAAGAGATGAGTTGGGACCACCTAGGGAGCAGTAATTTTCTCTCTCTCTCTCTCTCTCTCTCTCTCTCTGTGCACTTGAAAGAAAAATAGGTAGCAGAAAAATGGTAGACACAGTTGTAGAGAAAACCCGCAAGTGACCCAAAGTGCACTCTGGGTAGCTCTGGGCTTCTGGATTTGAGAGCCCCTTGGAGCATCGGCCTCGGGATGCAGTAAGGGTGACGGGCTGTGATGGGCAGGGTCCCAGATGGTGACTCCAGGCTTCTGGGCCACCCGCCTTAGCCACTTCACTGGCACTTCTTATTGAATTCCATCAGCTTTAATCTTCCTATCTGTACAATGGAGTCATACCGTCTACCCTGCCTACCTCGCAGAAAGCTTGGAAAAAATCAGAGGAACTGCGATAAGCAAAAATGCTCTGAAGCCAGAAAAACACTGTACAAATACAGGAGAGGGTTATAATTAACCTAGCCACAGAGCTGCCTTAGGGCTGGATTAAAATACACTGTACCCCTCTGGATCGACAAAGTGTGAATATGGTTAAAAAAGAGGGACAGCTACTCCTAAACAGAGACAGTTGGTGTGTGGGCAAACCCCCATACGCATTTTCTATGCCAGGAAACCTGCATATGCTTAGAAATTAGCACGTTTCTGTTGGCCTTATAGCAGCAGTGTAGGAGAGCTCGCAAAATGAAATCCGCAACAGGCAACACAACTGTCCCAACTCCCCAGAAATATACTGAGCACCAGCCCCGATCAATGGAATAAAATATACCCTGCGCTTTCGCCCACAGGAGCCCCCTGCAGAGGACACACGCGTGATAAACACAAAAGGGGCCTTTGGCAAAGTGACCATGTTTTGAACACCGACTGTTACAGACCAAATGTCTGTGCCCTCCCCGCCCCATCCTAGTTCACGTTTGAAACCTTAACACCCCCTCCTCTGCAACGGTGTTAGGAGGGGGTCCCGTGGGAAGTAATTAGGTCATGAGGGGAGAGCCTTGTGAATGGTCTTAGCCCCCTTATGAAAGGGACCCAGAGAGCTCTCTCATCCCTTGGGCCAGGTGAGAAATAAATGTTTTGTTGGGTAAGCCACCCAGCCCTGGTACCGTTACAGCAGCTCGAATGGACTGAGACATCAACCCGCACATTTCAAAGATGATGAGAGCAAGCCCCTTTGGATAAAAGTTCTAGATAGTGGAACTCCTTCTCCAACCTGACAGACAATGCCCCAAAACAGTACTTTCTCTATCTGATTACAGTAAATTTTCCAATACAATGAATACTTTGTTTGGCTGAACCATTCAATAGTCATTCACACTCTCTAGTGAAACTACTAATTACAAAATCTCTGCATTGCAGGCAATAAAAAGGGGTTGCTAACCTCTTCACAGTGCTTTAGTTCTGCCATCAAGTAGCAATTAGTCAGTGGCCCTCCCTCTTTTTCACTGATTCTCACCTCCAAACATCCCAACCACACCTACTGAAAAACTAAGATTCACTCAAACATACAGGTAAGCGTACAGCCTGCACACACACACACACACACCTACACATACCACCCAGGAACTAGAAGAAGAAATCTAGAGGACCCTCTTAAGCAGATCATTCCTTCGCATTGGCTAATTCAGGAAGAGCAGGGCCTTAGCTCTCTGCCTACTGGAAATGTACCTTTTAGTAATATGGTCATTAAAACTAGACTCCATCACAACAGAAATATTTGACACCTACTAGAATGCATTGTACCAGAATATACTACATATATTTTTATTTCTAAGAGAGCTATCTGTCATCCACCAGTCTCCCCAGCTGCTGTCACTAAAAAATAGGAGACATAAAGACATCATGAGATATGTTTCTTTCAGGCTGGTTATCATACAGCAGCTTCCAAGACACCTGAACCATCATCTTAGAGAGGCTAACACATACGCAGCCCCAAGCTCCAAGGGCATCTCCACCCGTATCAGAGAAAACCCAAGTTAACCCCGTCAACCATTCCCACTGAGGCTCTACAAGCCGCAGGTAAGGTCTGTAGCTGAAGAAATCAATGTTTAACCCATGCACACAGGCAAAAAGACGGAAAGAGGTAAAAAAAAAAACAAAAAAAAAAAAAAAAACTATTATTTCAGTCTGGAATAAGCAGAAAGACGGAAAAGGAAAACAGAAAGACTGCATGAAACATTTTATTGTGATTCATTAATTAATTAATCAAGAGTTTGACAACAGGCAACAGATTTGGAGTAACTTTTGCCAAACCCAAATGAGATTCAAAAGAGCCAAAATATTTTTTCCCACATTGCAGGTTATGGACTTATGATTTGGTGACTTAGCTCGTGTTCCAAAGAATGTATCTCAAAGGATTATTTTAATAACTCAGAAAAGTGCTCAAATCAAGCCTGTGGAAATTAATTTTTTTCTCCCTTTCAAAGATCCATGGAACGAAATAAGAGCTCTGAGGACACTTAAGTCAGAATCTGTCTACTTACAAAGTAGCCAGGCCATTTAAAGGAATCTGGTTGTTTAAACAAACATTTAAACGTTTACGTGAATGTTGACTGTCTTCGAAAAGTCTTCACCTTTGAGAGCTACATAGTTACCTCATTGATCAAAACACTTTTGGAATGCTTCTTTGGAATCATTTTTTAAAACGAGCTCATTGTCACACACTGTGCAGACAACTGCACACACGCAAACACAGTCAACCCTCACTTAAATCTACAGCACTTCAGAGTGCATAGTCTAAAAATAATTTCTATTTGGTTGAGTGTGCTTGTATGTATTTATGTTAGAATACAGGAATTTTGGAATTTCTGTAAATATATGTCAACTAAAATAACACAAACGTGTGATGATTAGAAGCCAGATTCTATCAGGAATATCTAGGAGGCTGATGGGTTTTCCTGCACCCCCACCCCCACAAAATCCACCCTGTTGTCTGCTCCAAGCTGGCTGTAGAAAATGCTAGCCTCTCTCACACTTCCACAAGAATATGTATAAGTGTTTGCACTTACACAGAGTACAGAGTGAGAACTCTGAGAGAGAAAATGACAGCTCAAAATACCCACAGACCTTAAAAATGGACCCATCCAGTAATTCCCAGTTCAGCCTTTAATTATAGAACCCCTGGCACACCCAAACATACTGAATTAGAAGTTACAGAGTTGGGGTCTGGGAGTCTGCATATTTTTATGCACAGGTGATTATAATCCCAGCCTGAATTAAGAGACACCATTTTCATTTAACTCTACCATTTACCTGGGGTGACCACCCCCTTTGTTTTATAGCTTTTGTCTGTAAAATGAAAGACAGAAGCTATAAAACAAAGGGGGTGGTCACACCAGGTAAATGGCAGAGCTGGAAGTAGGAGCCAATACTTTGACTCAACCTAGCACAGTGTTCCTTCAATTAAATGTCACCAGTGGCTGTGATTAATGACAATAACACATTAATACAGTTAATACATATGAAATTGTGCTTTGCTATGGATATACAACAGTACAAGTCGAGCTCCTGTGCCCAATCAAGAAATTACAATATAACTAAGTATGGGAGCTCTATTCTGACCTGCATCCCTAGTTGAAGAACTTAGCTTATGGTTCATTAAAAGTAAATTGCTAGGCACATTCAAATCCATTCGGCAAGTCGACAATCCAATTCAAAATGAACTAATGTGTGAACCCTTAATCAGAACCAGACCTGTAAGAAAGTGAAAAAGGGTAACTATTTATAATGTTAGAAAGAACGGGTTCTTACTCATCCAGCCTAACAGCTAAAATTTCACATGAGAAATGTATTCCTTTAACCTAAAGCTGAGTCCCCATATCTGTAGCAAGTTCCTCTGGGAAGGGCCAGTCATTGAGTTTTATTGGTCATTTACAGCTGATAGTAAAGAGTCTGCTCAGACTCTTTTCTGAGATGAAGAGCTACGATAGGAAGGAAAGCAGAGAAATGTTTTAATTGACAGAAATGGGATTCCATCAAGAGAGGAAAAGATTCCAACAAGGGATGGAGAAGTCCTGTATATAAACTTCACCATTGCCCCAAGATCTGATTCTGCTGTAGACAGTATTGTATGATCAAGCTGGCTTTAGCAAAGTTGAAGGGTTTTGCTTAAGTTTTGGGTCGTTTTGTTTTGTTTTGTTTTGTTTAGTGGATTTTGGTTTGGCTTGGTTTGGCTTTTGTTTTTATAAATCAAGATAACCAACATGGGGGCCAAAGAGAGTTTATTAAAGGAACAAACTTCATTTGAAAGGTGAAGACAACGCCCAAAAGAAAAAATTGGAGACTCCAGATATGAAATATTTTAAAAATTCTATGCCATAAGGCATTTCTGGCAACAGAGATCATTTTGGAAATTATCTAATATAGAGACCTACATATAAATGATCCTGTCTAATCCATTCTATTTTCTTGCAAGTTTTAAATATAATAACAGTTAACACTTACTATGTGCCAGGAACTATTCTCAGGCCTTCACTTGTATGAATTCACTCAACCCTTACAATAACTCTATGAGGTAGATTAAAAATAAAATCTCCATTTTACAGGTAAGGAAATCAAGGTCTAGAAAAGTTAAGTATCTCACTTAGAGTCACACAATAAACAGGGAAGCTGGAATTTGGAGGCAGGATAACTCTACACTGTTAACTACTTACACTCTCATGAAGATATTTAAAACAGAAGCTTAGACAAACCACTTGACACATAAATGTTTTAAAGTTGGGCTGTTATCAAAAGTATTTTTAAAACTGTGTTATGATAAACTCGATAAGCCTTGGATTTCAAACTTCAAGCCCTTTAAGGTAGCAGTTCTGTATTTAATCTGGTATAAGTGATTAGGTTAGAAGAACATTCTCCCATTGGCATTGGGGAAATTTTTCAATATCAAAAGTCTCAAGTGTCATAACTTCAAGTGAGTGAATAGAAGAGGTAATAAATTGGAGAGGTGCCTCTTGACTGGGAGAAAGTCATAAGGATTCCTATGTGGGGGAAGGGAACTTGTAGCAGGAAGCTCTTCTGCTAATGTCATGAATCAGAACAGAAAATCATGAAAAGAGGGGCACCTGCATGGCTCAGTTGGTTAAGTGTCTGACTCTTCAGCCCAAGTCTTGATCTCAGGGTTGGGAGTTCAAGCCCCACACTGGGCTTCAGACTGGGTGTGGAGCCTACTTTGAAAAAAAAAAATCTTGAGAAGAAAATTTGGCAAGCTGAGATAAAAGGAAAGCCTGGTTATTTTAGGAGAACACTAACTGTCTGATGGATAAGTTCTGTAAGAAGAAATACTGTATACACTAAGGATAATGATATCTGAAAGAGAAGGTTCCAAATTTAACACGATGAAAATACTAAATTTTTCAGAACCATGGACAAACTCCCATGGAGCTCTATTGGCCAAAAGGCTCAAGGCTGAGTGGGTTCTCTTCAACTTTGAAATAATAAGCACAATTAAGTTAAGCAATCTTCAACAATACCTAAAAATTTGGAGGAAAAGTACTCAACTAATCTTTCATTTCTTCAAATCCTGTTATAAATGCATATAGATAAATATATAAATGAAACTCTACAACAGTGCTAGTATTAGTAGAAGGATCTATCGTCCATTGCATTAATCGAGGTGCAAACAGTTTACATGTTGTCTTAATAGTAGTTGTAATACAGGTTTTCATATTAGTACTGAAAAGAGATGCATTGAATTATTATATACATGAGTACATAATGAAATACTAGCTACTTTACCAGATAAACTCTAAAATCTCAGTGCCTTAACTACGAAGTTTATTTCTCGCTCACTGAAGTCCAATCAGCCAGCAAGCCCGGGAGGACAACCATTTCCTGTCATTCAGGGACTCAAACTTCCCAAAGTTTTGCCATCTTCAATTCTTGGCTTCCAGTGTCACCCAGATCATCGGCATCCAAACGGAAGAAAAAAGAAAGAAAATAGGGAATCACACAGGAGGATTTTATGGGACAGATATGAAAGTGGAATCTATTACTCATATCCACATATCACCGGTCATAACTCAGTCAGACAGCCACACTCAGCTGCGGAGAATGCTGGGGGAAATAGTCTGGTTGGGCACCCACAAGGAAAGAGAAATAAGTGGGTAAACAGTCACTCTGTTCAATGGGCAATCATTTGATCGAAAGTAAAGCATAGTATAACAAAATATTTAAAGTGGGATACTATTCTATCAAGCTATTTTCCCCTCAATCTGGGGGAAAGCCAATTATAAGCACTCAAAACAAGAATCTGGCCAAAAGGTTAATGATGTTGTATAGGATGTAGTTCTGGGTTTCTCCCCATCAGAGGCTGCCAGTGCCATGGGAGAGAGATGCGTTGGTTGTCCAGAGCCACCATAGGCATGTACACCTCCCTTCACCCCTCTAGTCAATCCTACGGATGCAATGATAAAGGAGAGGTAGGATGACAAAACAGGAAAATACCCAGGAGCATCTCTAACACAACCTAGCACAATGACGCAGCCCCCCGGAGTGAGGGGTGGAAAGAACACAGAAAAAGGCAATGATCCCTGAATAGTTCCACTATTCACTCATCAGGCAACAGGTGATAAACTTTTTTGAGTCTCAGGCACCTCTTGGGTAAGATGGGAATAATCATGCCTGCTCTGTATGCCCCACATATTGGCTCAGGGTTTGATTGGTGAAAAAAATAGTGTTGATGAAAGGATGCAGTTGAGAGAACAAGGAGCTACTGAAAGGGAGAGAACAAGTAGGGGAGAGAAGATTAGACGGGAGAGCAAGCTACGGAATAAGCTTATTACTGCGACAGTTGTGGGGAAAAGTGCCAATCACCCAACAGGGAAAAATCAGTAGCTAAAAAAGTTCCAAGCACTTGAAAAAATAAAATCGGTCATGACATGCATCTCGAAAGACATTTTATGGAAATTCAGAACCTGCGTGCTTACAGATGGAATCACAAACCAGAAGGGTAAGGGAAAAAGTCAAAAGTTAGGTACAATTATAGGTAGCAATGAATGCTATTTCTCACATGGTTTCCAAACTGGGACCGAGTTTCTCTCTGTTTCGGAGTAGGAGGCAAAGGTGAAATTATATACCACCTGCTCCACTAACTTACACCTGTTACTCTTTGTCTCTAGAACTTACAGTTTTTCTTAGAATTTTGAGTCTTTATAATCTCCAAGGAAGAGATAAAAAATGCTAATGACCTTCACACCTTCTCAAAAACCATGCAGAAGTGACTGCCTATCAACATGGCTCATAATTTTTGCACTATATCCAGACTCCTTTCTTCACCAAGAAAGGAAGATTTTTGTGACTTTAATTCCTACACCAATCATAGAAAATATTTGTTGCTGAGAGGTTGCCAGAAATCCATGGACTTTGTTTTCCAGAGAAACTTACAATATAATGGACAAAGAAGACTAATTCTGCACCACCATAGGTTTTCAGTCATTTAATCAGTGGCTTTGAAATGCAAACACAGTGCAGCATTTTTAGGATGACAAGGCAAGAATGTGGCTATTCAGCCTGAAAATAAAGCTTTATCTCAAAAATGACCTGAATGTCATCAGAGCCAAAGCACCCGAAGATTCTCATTAGAGGGATGCTATTCAATGGAAAACTGCAGAACCCATTGGCTAAAGGGTCCTACAGCACCTAGTAAGAGAGGTTTAAGGATGAGCTTTCCTCTCTTTAAAAAATGAAATCTTGGGGCGCCTGGGTGGCTCAGTGGGTTAAAGCCTCTGCCTTCGGCTCAGGTCGTGATCCCAGGGTCCTGGGATCGAGCCCCGCA